>NC_091366.1:17343827-17569234 GCF_038502225.1 Cherax quadricarinatus
ACAACACAAATATCATTGTCACTTGCAACATTAGTATCAATATCAGTGGTGGCCATGGAGTTGTTGGCCACATCTGGGGTGGCAGTGGAGGTGGCCTCATCTGGGGTGGCGGTGAAGGTGGCCACATCTGGGGTGGCGGTGAAGGTGGTCACATCTGGGGTGGCGGTGAAGGTGGCCGCATCTGGGGTGGCGGTGGAGGTGGCCACATCTCGGGTGGTGGTGGAGGTGCTGGCCACAGATGTGGCACCTCTTCTGGTCTTCGATCCTTTGGGGCGGCCAACTGGACGTCGTGTGGCCACAGGTACCTTTCCATGTTTCCGTTTTCCCGATCCTATAGGTCGACCACGTGGACGTGGGTGGCCACATACGGAGTGGCCGTGGAGGTAGTGGCCGTGGAGGTGGCTGTGGAGGTGGTAGTTGTGGTAGTAGTAGCCATGGAGGTACCCAAGGTGGCCATGGAGGTGGCCACGGTGCCCATGGAGGTGGCCACGGTGACCATGGAGGTGGTCACGGTGGCCATGGAGGTGACTATGATGACCATGCAGGTGGTCACGGTGGCCGTGGAGGTGGCCGCGGTGACCATGGAGTTGGCCATGGTGGCCATGGAGGTGGTCACGGTGGCCATGGAGGTGGCCACAGTGACCATGGAGGTGCCCAAGGTGGCCACGGTGGCCATGGAGGTGGCCACGGTGACCATGGAGCTGGTCACGGTGGCCATGGAGGTGGTCACGGTGGCCGTGGAGGCCACGGTGGCGTTACCCAAAGCAGCTGCCCCTCTCTTTGTTTTTCTAGCGTTTATCATTGCTTCTATGCGCTTTCTCCTCTTCTTGCTAATATTCTGGGCAAACCGTTTACCCTTTCTAGCCATCGTGCACAAAAATATATACAATGAAAGGCAAAAAGTGATGGGTAGACGGGTGTCAGACGGAGCGGCGCACTCCCACTCTCTTCTGACTTCTAGTTGGCACTGACTACGTACAGTGATTGATTGATTGATGTTGATTTGCCGGTACTGCCGGCCCGGGTCTTCTCCAGATGGCGACCCGGCATTGGCCCCCCCAGGTGGGGGGTGGCTTCATCTTCTTCTTTCTTCTGTCTTCTTTCTCGGGCCCTCCGGTTGGAGGGTGACTTCTATTTTGCGTTGACTCCCCAAGTGGGGAGTGTCTTCTTGCTTAGCATCTGCAGCAGCACAGCCAGGCAAAGGCAGTAATTACAAGGTTCGTTTTGGAGCCACACCCCAGATTTAGCAGGAAGCAAAGTGCTGGGGAAACTTGTGTTCTGGAGAAGGAGGGTACCGTCTTCACGAGACCCATTTTGGAGTGTCCCGAATTTCCTCTTTGAGGTGTAGTCGACTTCTACAAGGCGGAGAGTCGCATTGAGTTGTTTGAGCAGTTCTTCAGTGGTGTATAAATGAGTTAGGTCGTAGGTGTACTTTACTGTTCCGTTCTGGAGGCGCTGAGCAAGTTCTGGAGTTTGCATTCGGACCTCATACTGGCTAGTTGTGTCAAAGTATACACCAGTTGTGGCATGCAAAGAGTATGTAACCTTTATTCGGCACATGTACACACCCTCATTTACAGGCTATCTCCCCCAACCAGCGAACCAGGAACTAAGGGTTAACGATGGGGCCCCATCGTTCAACCAGCACCCAGGTTCCAGCCAATGAGAAGATGGTTTTGGTAATCGCAAAGGTGATGTGGGTACAACTCGCCTGTCTACCCTTGTCATTCCCATTCTAGATTGTTATTATTATTATAATCAAGGGGGAAGCGGTAAACCCGGAGGATTATACAGCGCCTGGGGGGGGGGGCAGTGGCACGGAGAGATGCAGCCCATGGTTCTAGTGTTTTAGCTTTCTTGGCTGGTGGTTGGACTGGCCGAGGCGATGTTAGTGGAAGCAGGCGGTGGTGAAGTTTCAATGGTGGGAATTGCCGACGTCTCAGTGGTCTCTGTTTGGTCCATCTCTGTGTCGAGTGGAGGTTGTGGTAGCGGTGGAGCAGCGGTGATGTTGGTGACGTTTGCAGTGGATTTTAGGATCTCGGTGGAAGATGGTGATGCAGGGAATGTAAACCCAGGCATATTGTTGAGCTTGAAGAGTTCGTTGATGGTGGTGTTGAAGGAACCAGGCTCAGCTACATTCTGCACATGAGCATACATGATGCAGTAAAGGATCTTGGTGGAGTCGCCAGCAGGGGCTGGCAGGGAAGTGGTGGAGGCAGCTTGCGTGGGGTGTAGGATCTAGGTAGTGTCTGCTTGAAGCTTGGTGATAGCCGCATATATGGTTGCTTGTGGGTTGGGTTTCTTTTGTTGTCGAAGTTGGTTTTGAGTATGTCTCTTCTGGTTGGGCATTTGGCAGCAAGATTATGGTGGTCATTCTTGCAGTTCAAGCATTTAGGTGGTGAGGCAGAAGTGCAGCTCTTGAAGTCATGTCCCTCAAGGCCACAGGTGGAGCAGAACTTCTTGTCCTTGGCAGGGCAGTCTTTCGTGGTATGTAAGAATGAGTAACAGTTATAGCACTGTGGAATTTGTTATTTTTCTGCTTCAATGAAGGCTGGGTTGATGTGGAAGTAGTGAATAACCAGCCCCTCAGCGAGAGCTCTGGCTGCCATGTTGACGTCACTGAAGGTGACCTTCAGCATGGATGAGGCATTGAGTATTTTAGTGATAAATTCCACCTTGGCCAAGCGGTTCTGCGCTTCAATGGACAACTTAATCTCTTCCGTATCCTGTGCAGTGATGAGTCTGTCGAGTCTCTTGAGGAACACAGTTCTCCTGGCCCTCAGAGCTGGGGAAGTCAAGACAAGAAAGCCCTGATCTCAAAGAGTGGTTGTAGCAGTAGTGGTAAGTAGTTTCTCGGCCTCGGTGTCGTCAGAACAGACGACAACGAAGGCCTCCTAGAGCGATAGTATCGCATTACATTTGACTTGCAGTCTGCCACTGACGACAGCTGCAGGTGATAGCTTGGACGAGTGATTGACTGTCCCAGTAGCTGGTTTAATCTTTACCTGATCGAGTAATGCATTGTGAAGTGGTGCAAACTAAACGCATCCCTCCCCAACAGGGATCGAAGGGAGACTCTCGCTTACGTATAGTGGGAGCAGCTCCTTCTTACAGCTACGCTCATGGTTGCCAGTTACTATTTAGAAGATTTCTCTCATAAATACACCAAAAAAAATGAAAAAATACATTTGCGGTATTATTATGACGTGAGTCGCGCTGGTACACGTGGTATTGTTATGACGTGAGCCGCGCTGATGACATAGTTACCTTATTTGTTATAATTACGATAACTTTTTATGTAATTATCGTACATACACGAGATGCACACCAAAATGTTGCCAGATGTTTGCCTTATTTTTCGGTAAGATTAACTCATTTTTCATATTTTCTCGATTTTTTTTTGGTCTCGGCCCTGTCCAGGCAACCACGGGCGGGGCTCGAAATTCAATAAATCTAGGAGCTATTTTTCACAGCAACGTAAATTTATACTAATCTTTCCCCATACCGATTTACACTAAAATGAAAAAAAAACGAAAACTAATATCCAAATAAGTCTGTAGAATTAGATACCTTTTAGCTTATTTTTAAGCTGATAATTTTGTATATCCACGAATAATGATATAAATATCCAAATGACCCTTGGCAGAAAAAAGGCCCCCGACCCTGACTTAAATGAATTCTCTTCAAGAGATAATTTAGGATCAAATCTTTAATTTTTATACTAGATGCACTTGAAGCCAGTTTAAGATGTTGATGGCAGCATAACCCAGACCAGTGCTGTTTCTGGTATTTGTGAACGACATGAAGGAAGGAATAGACTCGGAAGTGTCCCTGTTTGCAGATGACGTGAAGTTGATGAGAAGAATTCACTCGGACGAAGACTAGGCAGAAATACAAAGGGATCTGGACAGGCTGCAGGCCTGGTCCAGAAACTGGCTCCTGGAGTTCAACCCCACCAAGTGCAAAGTCATGAAGATTGGGAAAGGGCAAAGAAGACCGCAAACGGAGTAGTCTAGGGAACCAAAGACTACAAACCTCACTCAAGGCAAAGGATCTTGGCGCACATCAACCAAATAACTGCTGCAGCATATGGGCGCCTAGCAAACCCAAGAATAACATTCGGACATCTCAGTAAGGAATCGTTCAGGACCCTGTACACCATGTACGTTAGGCCCATATTGGAGTATGCGGCACCATTTTGGAACCCACACTTAGCCAAGCACGTAAGGAAATTAGAGAAAGTGCAAAGGTTTGCAACAAGACTTGTCCCAGAGCTATGAGGTATGTCCTACGAGGAAAAGTTAACGGAAATCGACCTGACTACATTGGAGGGCAGGAGAGATAGGGGGGATATGATAATAACATATAAAATACTGAAAGGAATCGACAAGGTGGATAGAGACAGGATGTTCCAGAGATGGGACACAGCAAAAGGGGACACAGTTGGAAGTTGAAAACTCAAATGAATCACAGAGATGTTAGGAAGTATTTCTTCAGTCACAGAGTTAGTTTAATATGTTTATTATGCACCCCATACCCATCCTGTGGGCGGTAGTCAAAAGATTACAGAGGTACATAATGGGTCCAGGGACTGGGCCTCAAAGTTTTGATAGCTGAGCAAGTTACAGAGGTAATGAATTCACAATTTACAAAGGTAATGAACTCACAATTTACAAAGGTAATGAACTCACAATTTACAAAGGTAATGAACTCACAATTTATAAAGGTAATGAATTCACAATTTACAAACGTAATGAACTCACAATTTACAAAGGTAATGAACTCACAATTTACAAAGGTAATGAACTCCAGGTAGGTCTAGTCACAATCATGACAAGTTACAAAGGTATTTACAGATTACAGAGGTACATAATGGGTCCAGAGACTAGGCCCCAAAGTTTTGATAGCTGAACTAGGTACAAAGGTAATGAACTCACAAGTTACAAAGGTAATGAATACTGTAAGAATGGTTACTTACGTTTATACATGGCTACAATCATGAACAAATTTTAGAGTAATGAGCAATTCACACTTCCACACCCGGTCACAACTGTAGTGAGTTATTGGTGCAAATGTTGATTGTTGAGTCACACACACACACACACACACACACACACACACACACACACACACCGTGTATGTCAGGCCCATACTGGAGTATGCAGCACCTGTTTGGAACCCGCACTTGATAAAGCACGTCAAGAAGCTAGAGAAAGTACAAAGGTTTGCGACAAGGTTAGTTCCATGAAGAAAGATTAAGGGAAATCGGCCTGACGACACTGGAGGACAGGAGGGTCAGGGGAGACATGATAACGACATATAAAATACTGCGTGGAATAGACAAGGTGGACAAAGACAGGATGTTCCAGCGAGGGGACACAGAAACAAGAGGCCACAATTGGAAGTTGAAGACACAAATGAGTCAGAGAGATAGTAGGAAGTATTTCTTCAGTCATAGAGTTGTAAGGCAGTGGAATAGCCTAGAAAATGACGTAGTGGAGGCAGGAACCATACACAGTTTTAAGACGAGGTTTGATAAAGCTCATGGAGCGGGGAGAGAGAGGGCCCAGTAGCAACCGGTGAAGAGGCGGGGCCAGGAGCTAAGACTCGACCCCTGCAACCACAAATAGGTGAGTACAAATAGGTGAGTACACACAGGTGTCAAGAAGTGGAATAGTCTTGAAAGTGATGTAGTGGAGGCAGGATTCATACATAGAAGAGGTATGATAAAGCTCATGGAGTAGGAAGAGTGACGTAGTAGACAGGAGCTGTGAATCGACCCCTGCAACCACAACTAGGTGAGTACTGTGCTGCCATCCCTATGCTGTCACCCCTGACCTGCCTACCTTCAGATGTTACCCTATGGTGCCATCAATGTGCTGCCATCCCTGAACTGCTACCCCAGAGTTAACACTGACATATTTCGTGTGTATCCTCGTACGTCTTCATGTATCGCAACACGCCATGAATGAGTGCTCAGAGGACGTCTGATTCTTGTTACTGTGTTGATGTCTGTTACAGTAGTGTGACTGTTTATTGTGTAACTTATTTTCATAATATTGTGCGAGTATCGTCATGTGAATGTGATGTGGTAGAGCACCATTAATTATGTATAGTGATGCTATGTGTATAGTGTCACTGTGGTGCCCCGTGGTCTGGTAGGTAACTTTTTCACCTCACACACTGAGTGTCTATAGTTCAGTCCCTGGTCTGGTGGAAATATTGGGCGTATTTCATTACACCTGCTGCCCCTGTTCACCTAGCAAGCAAGAAGGTACCTGGGTATTAGTAGGCTGGTGTGGGTGGTATCCTGGGAAACAAGATTGAAGGATCACAATGGAAATAAGACAGACAGTCCTCGATAACTTACTTGTGGAGCAAGAATTGGAAGACTCCCCCATCATCTTCAAAATAGCCAGCTGATTCACTATTAGTGACGAACTAATTTCTTCTTGTTCTGTATAATGTGCTGCAGCGGGTCGAGGAGCAGCACCCAGCAGCAGCAGCAGCAGCAGCAGCAGCAGCAGCAGCTGCAGGAGGAGAGAGAACGTAGGCAGGCCAGCTTGCACCATGGTCAACACCAGAGTGATGCACTGAAATGTGCTTTCAAGGTCTGCTGCTCACCAATGCATAATCTCTGCTTCCCCGAAGCTCAGTACACATGACCTATGTTAAGATTATTACAGCTAGTGTACTGTGTAAGTGATACTGTGTAATGTGTACGGTAAAATAACTGCACAAGCCATAAAAGAGCTTTATCAACGTTCAGTGGAAAAATGCTTAAGCTTTAGATATTACAGAGATAATTAAAATATCAATAATACGCTGTTTTCAGCAGCAAAATAACGGGCTATGCAAAAGGTATAAGCAAATTCTAGGATTAAATAGCTACACCCAACTAATTAATAAACCAACCCGGATCACACAGTTCTCAGCCACCCTAATTGACCACATACTTTGCAACCGCGCTGAGAACATTAGTACTGTATTGTGTATACCTGAATAAATTTACTTACTTACTTACTTACTTAGTGAAAGAACTGACTGCTATTTTATGTGTTAATTGTATAGAAATACTGAAAGTTCGCTTTCATTCTGTGTATTCTGGTCATTTAACGAGATTAATTGTCGTCGGGTCCGTACATGACACGAACACGACAAGTGTCGTCCAGGTTATACTTATTACTGTGTTGTTAAACCACATGGGTAACATTACTGTGTTGTTAAACCACCAGGGTAACATTACTGTGTTGTTAAACCACCTGGGTAACATTACTGTGTTGTTAAACCACATGGGTAACATTACTATGTTGTTAAACCACATGGGTAACATTACTGTGTTGTTAAACCACATGGGTAACATTACTATGTTGTTAAACCACATGGGTAACATTACTGTGTTGTTAAACCACATGGGTAACATTACTGTGTTGTTAAACCACATGGGTAACATTACTGTGTTGTTAAACCACCTGGGTAACATTACTGTGTTATTGAACCACCTGGGTAACATTACTGTGTTGTTAAACCACCTGGGTAACATTACTGTGTTGTTGAACCACCTGGGTAACATTACTGTGTTGTTAAACCACATGGGTAACATTACTGTGTTGTTAAACCACATGGGTAACATTACTGTGTTGTTAAACCACCTGGGTAACATTACTGTGTTATTGAACCACCTGGGTAACATTACTGTGTTGTTAAACCACCTGGGTAACATTACTGTGTTGTTGAACCACCTGGGTAACATTACTATGTTGTTGAACCACCTGGGTAACATTACTGTGTTGTTAAACCACATGGGTAACATTACTGTGTTGTTAAACCACATGGGTAACATTACTGTGTTGTTAAACCACCTGGGTAACATTACTGTGTTATTGAACCACCTGGGTAACATTACTGTGTTGTTAAACCACCTGGGTAACATTACTGTGTTGTTGAACCACCTGGGTAACATTACTGTGTTGTTAAACCACCTGGGTAACATTACTGTGTTGTTAAACCACATGGGTAACATTACTGTGTTGTTAAACCACCTGGGTAACATTACTGTGTTATTGAACCACCTGGGTAACATTACTGTGTTGTTAAACCACCTGGGTAACATTACTGTGTTGTTGAACCACCTGGGTAACATTACTGTGTTGTTAAACCACCTGGGTAACATTACTGTGTTGTTGAACCACCTGGGTAACATTACTGTGTTGTTAAACCACCTGGGTAACATTACTGTGTTGTTAAACCACCTGGGTAACATTACTGTGTTGTTGAACCACCTGGGTAACATTACTGTGTTGTTAAACCACCTGGGTAACATTACTGTGTTGTTGAACCACCTGGGTAACATTACTGTGTTGTTAAACCACCTGGGTAACATTACTGTGTTGTTAAACCACCTGGGTAACATTACTGTGTTGTTGAACCACCTGGGTAACATTACTGTGTTGTTAAACCACCTGGGTAACATTACTGTGTTGTTAAACCACCTGGGTAACATTACTGTGTTGTTGAACCACCTGGGTAACATTACTGTGTTGTTACATAAGAACATAAGAAAGGAGGAACACTGCAGGAGGCCTGCTGGCCCATACTAGGCAGGTCCTTTACAATTCATCCCACTAACAAAACATTTACCCAACCCAATTTTCAATGCCACCCAAGAAATAAGCTCTGATGTGAAAGTCCCACTCAAATCCAACCCCTCCCACTCATGTACTTATCCAACCTAGATTTGAAACTACCCAAAGTCCCAGCCTCAATAACCCAACTAGGTAGACTGTTCCACTCATCAACTACCCTATTTCCAAACCAATACTTTCCTATGTCCTTTCTAAATCTAAACTTATCTAATTTAAATCCATTACTGCGGGTTCTCTCTTGGAGAGACATCCTCAAGACCTTATTAATATCCCCTTTATTAATACCTATCTTCCACTTATACACTTCGATCAGGTCTCCCCTCATTCTTCGTCTAACAAGTGAATGTAACTTAAGAGTCTTCAATCTTTCTTCATAAGGAAGATTTCTGATGCTATGTATTAATTTAGTCATCCTACGCTGAATGTTTTCTAACGAATTTATGTCCATTTTGTAATACGGAGACCAGAACTGAGCTGCATAATCAAGGTGAGGCCTTACTAATGATGTATAAAGCTGCAGTATGACCTCTGGCCTTCTGTTGCTTACACTTCTTGATATAAATCCCAGTAATCTATTTGCCTTATTACGTACGCTTAGGCATTGCTGTCTTGGTTTAAGGTTGCTGCTCACCATAACCCCCAAGTCCTTTTCGCAATCTGTATGGCTAAGTTCTACATCATTTAATTTATAAGTACTAGGGTTATGGGCACTCCCAAGCTTCAGAACCTTGCACTTATCTACATTGAACTGCATCTGCCACTTTTCTGACCAAGAATAGAGTTTGTTTAAATCCTCCTGAAGTTCCCTAACATCTACGTTTGAATCAATTATCCTACCTATCTTTGTGTCATCGGCGAATTTGCTCATATCACTAGTAATTCCCTCATCAAGATCATTGATATATATTATAAATAACAACGGGCCCAAGACTGATCCCTGTGGAACGCCACTTGTTACAGATCCCCACTCGGATTTAACCCCATTTATGGACACTCCACCTGGGTAACATTACTGTGTTGTTGAACCACCTGGGTAACATTACTGTGTTGTTAAACCACCTGGGTAACATTACTGTGTTGTTAAACCACCTGGGTAACATTACTGTGTTGTTGAACCACCTGGGTAACATTACTGTGTTGTTGAACCACCTGGGTAACATTACTGTGTTGTTAAACCACCTGGGTAACATTACTGTGTTGTTAAACCACCTGGGTAACATTACTGTGTTGTTGAACCACCTGGGTAACATTACTGTGTTGTTGAACCACCTGGGTAACATTACTGTGTTGTTGAACCACCTGGGTAACATTACTGTGTTGTTAAACCACCTGGGTAACATTACTGTGTTGTTAAACCACCTGGGTAACATTACTGTGTTGTTGAACCACCTGGGTAACATTACTGTGTTGTTGAACCACCTGGGTAACATTACTGTGTTGTTAAACCACCTGGGTAACATTACTGTGTTGTTAAACCACCTGGGTAACATTACTGTGTTGTTAAACCACCTGGGTAACATTACTGTGTTGTTAAACCACCTGGGTAACATTACTGTGTTGTTAAACCACCTGGGTAACATTACTGTGTTGTTGTTGTTCCCTACCTATTGTACTGACCTGGTAGTCCAGCACCAACACTGACCTGGTAGTCCAGCACCAACACTGACCTGGTAGTCCAGCACCAACACTGACCTGGTAGTCCAGCACCAACACTGACCTGGTAGTCCAGCACCAACACTGACCTGGTAGTCCAGCACCAACACTGACCTGGTAGTCCAGCACCAACACTGACCTGGTAGTCCAGCACCAACACTGACCTGGTAGTCCAGCACCAACACTGACCTGGTAGTCCAGCACCAACACTGACCTGGTAGTCCAGCACCAACACTGACCTGGTAGTCCAGCACCAACACTGACCTGGTAGTCCAGCACCAACACTGACCTGGTAGTCCAGCACCACCACTGACCTGGTAGTCCAGCAGCAACACTGACCTGGTAGTCCAGCACCACCACTGACCTGGTAGTCCAACACAACTACTGACCTTGTAGTCCAGCACCAACACTGACCTAGTAGTCCAGCACCAACACTGACCTGGTAGTCCACCACCAACACTGCCCTGATAGTCCAGCACCACCACTGGCCCTTTAGTCCAGCACCAAAACTGCCCTGGTAGTCCAGCACCACCACTGACCTGGTAGTCCAGCACCAACACTGCCCTGGTAGTCCAGCACCACCACTGACCTGGTAGTCTAGCACCAACACTGACCTGGTAGTCCAGCAGCAACACTGACTTGGTAGTCCAACACCAACACTGACCTGGTAGTCCAGCACCAACACTGACCTTGTAGTCCAGCACAAAAACTGACCTAGTAGTCCAGCACCAACACTGACCTGGTAGTCCAGCACCAACACTGACCTGGTAGTCCAGCACCAACACTGACCTGGTAGTCCAGCACCAACACTGACTTGGTAGTCCAACACCAACTCTGACCTGGTAGTCCAGCACCAACACTGACCTTGTAGTCCAGCACCAACACTGACCTGGTTGTCCAGCACCAACGCTGTCCTGGTCGTCCAGCACCACCACTGACCTGGTAGTCCAGCACCAACACTGACCTGGCAGTCCAGCACCAACACTGACCTGGTAGTCCAACACCAACACTGACCTTGTAGTCCAGCACCAACACTGACCTTGTAGTCCAGCACAAAAACTGACCTAGTAGTCCAGCACCAACACTGACCTGGTAGTCCAGCACCAACACTGACCTGGTAATCCAGCACCAACACTGACCTGGTAGTCCAGCACCAACACTGACTTGGTAGTCCAACACCAACACTGACCTGGTAGTCCAGCACCAACACTGACCTTGTAGTCCAGCACCAACACTGACCTGGTCGTCCAGCACCAACACTGACCTGGTCGTCCAGCACCACCACTGACCTGGTCGTCCAGCACCACCACTGACCTGGTAGTCCAGCACCAACACTGACCTGGTAGTCCAGCACCAACACTGACCTGGTAGTCCAGCACCAACACTGACCTGGTAGTCCAGCACCAACACTGACCTGGTAGTCCAGCACCAACACTGACCTGGTAGTCCAGCACCAACACTGACCTGGTAGTCCAGCACCAACACTGACCTGGTAGTCCAGCACCAACACTGACCTGGTAGTCGAGCACCACCACTGACCTGGTAGTTCAGGACCACCACTGATCTGGTAGTCCAGCACCAACACTGACCTGGTAGTCCAGCACCAACACTGACCTGGCAGTCCAGCACCAACACTGACCTGGTAGTCCAGCACCAACACTGACCTGGCAGTCCAGCACCAACACTGCCCTGGTAGTCCAGCACCAACACTGATCTGGTAGTCCAGCACCACCACTGACCTGGTAGTTCAGGACCACCACTGATCTGGTAGTCCAGCACCAACACTGACCTGGTAGTCCAGCACCAACACTGACCTGGTAGTCCAGCACAAACACCGACCTGTTAGTCCAGCACCACCACTGCCCTGGTAGTCCAGCACCACCACTGACCTGGTAGTCCAGCACCACCACTGCCCTGGTAGTCCAGCACCAACACCGACCTGGTAGTCCAGCACCGACACTGATCTGGTAGTCCAGCACCACCACTGACCTGGTAGTTCAGGACCACCACTGATCTGGTAGTCCAGCACCAACACTGACCTGGTAGTCCAGCACCACCACTGACCTGGTAGTCCAACACAACTACTGACCTTGTAGTCCAGCACCAACACTGACCTAGTAGTCCAGCACCAACATTGACCTGGTAGTGCAGCACAAAACTGACCTGGTAGTCCAGCACCAACACTGACCTGGTACTCCAGCACCAACACTGACCTGGTAGTCCACCACCAACACTGCCCTGATAGTCCAGCACCACCACTGGCCCTTTAGTCCAGCACCAACACTGCCCTGGTAGTCCAGCACCACCACTGACCTGGTAGTCTAGCACCAACACTGACCTGGTAGTCCAGCAGCAACACTGACTTGGTAGTCCAACACCAACACTGACCTTGTAGTCCAGCACCAACACTGACCTTGTAGTCCAGCACAAAAACTGACCTAGTAGTCCAGCACCAACACTGACCTGGTAGTCCAGCACCAACACTGACCTGGTAGTCCAACACCAACACTGACCTGGTAGTCCAGCACCAACACTGACTTGGTAGTCCAACACCAACACTGACCTGGTAGTCCAGCACCAACACTGACCTTGTAGTCCAGCACCAACACTGACCTGGTAGTCCAGCACCAACGCTGTCCTGGTAGTCCAGCACCACCAGTGACCTGTAGTCCAGCACCACCAGTGACCTGTAGTCCAGCACCACCAGTGACCTGTAGTCCAGCACCAACACTGACCTGGTAGTCCAGCACCAACACTGACCTTGTAGTCCAGCACAAAAACTGACCTAGTAGTCCAGCACCAACACTGACCTGGTAGTCCAGCACCAACACTGACCTGGTAGTCCAGCACCAACACTGACCTGGTAGTCCAGCACCAACACTGACTTGGTAGTCCAACACCAACACTGACCTGGTAGTCCAGCACCAACACTGACCTTGTAGTCCAGCACCAACACTGACCTGGTCGTCCAGCACCAACACTGACCTGGTAGTCCAGCACCACCACTGACCTGGTAGTCCAGCACCAACACTGACCTGGCAGTCCAGCACCAACACTGACCTGGTAGTCCAGCACCAACACTGACCTGGTAGTCCAGCACCAACACTGACCTGGTAGTCCAGCACTAACACTGACCTGGTAGTCCAGCACCACCACTGACCTGGTAGTTAAGCACCACCAGTGACCTGTAGTCCAGCACCCCCACTGGCCTGGTAGTCCAGCACCACCTGTGACCTGTAGTCCAGCACCAACAATGGCCTGGTTGTCCAGCACCACCACTGACCTGGTAGCCAAGCACCACCAGTGACCTGGTAGTCCAGCACCAACACTGACCTGGTAGTCCAGCACTAACACTGACCTGGTAGTCAAGCACCACCAGTGACCTGGTAATCCAGCACCAACACTGACCTGGTAGTCCAGCACCACCACTGACCCGGTAGTCCAGCACTAACACTGACCTGGTAGCCCAGCACTAACACTGACCTAGTAGTTAAGCACCACTAGTGACCTGGTTGTCCAGCACCACCACTGACCTGGTAGTCCAGCACCACCACTGACCTGGTAGTCCAGCACTAGCACTCACCTGGTAGTCCAACACCCCCACTGACCTGATAGTCCAGCACTAACACTGACCTGGTAGTTTAGCACCACCAGTGACCTGGTAGTCCAGCACCAACACTGACCTAGGAGTCTGTGACTTAATAACACCCACTGTATGAAAACGGTCGCATGATACTGTATGCCTATTTTTCCATCGTGCAGGTAATTTATACCATTTATCTCCCTGACGGTGGCTGTCACAGTGCCATTAGTAATGTACCAGTAGATCACACAGTAATTTTAGTAGATGGCGAGGTGACAGTTAATGGTAATGTTAATGGAGTTGGAATACGAGCTGTGTAGCTATAATGGCTATGGGTAAGCTACTAAACACGTTAAAACGGGAATATAAATGTGTCAGTTCAAGAATGATATGCATGTGAATAAGGGTGAAATGTGAGAAGTGGGTAATTGTAAGGAAGAGAGAGTTAGGGGGGAGAAAGACAGAGACTGTTTTTGGGAAGTGTTTTGTTAGTGTTTATCTGGAGAGAGTTTATCTGGAGAGAGTTCCGGGGGTCAACGCCCCCGCGGCCCGGTCTGTGACCAGGCCTCCTTAGGTCAGTGTCCCAGGATGCGACCCACACCAGTCGACTAACACCCAGGTACCCATTTTACTGATGGGGAACATAGACAACAGGTGGAAAGAAACACGTCCAATGTTTCTACTCTGGCTGGGAATCGAACCCAGGCCCTCACCGTGTGAAGCCAGAGCGTTTTTTAATTAATTGAGAAAATTTTTCTAGTATGGAACCTTAGTGCTAAAACGGGAGAAAGTGTTGTTAAGGGCGAAGTCACACGGAAGCCTAATGGATAAAGTCCTCGAAAAATTTACCTAGTGTCCCGAGAGACTGGGTAAATGTCACGGGTTCGATCCCCGGTCAGTCGTAAGGCTATATGAATGAATGACACATTTTAAAACGTAACAATTCTTCACCAGATCAGCAACATAAACTATGATAAAGTAATCGACCAGTATAAAGCAATCATAGGTGGTACAGCTGAGGAACTTCCTCCTGTCTCACCCGTCCTGGTACAAATACATCCCTAAGATGATTATTATTCCCCAATACACAGATATTTTATATGGTAAACGATAGAATCTCGATATTACTGTGTCTCAGATGGTAAGATTTCCGGAGTTCGAATCTCCTCCGGTACGGTTGAAAAACATTAAGGAAGTATTTACAGTGGAGACAGAAGGGATTCTGTGAAGACAGAACAGAGGGGTACACCAACAAGGCATTTACACACAACCAGTGAGGAGGTGAAGAAACTGCTAAGTAACCTTGATACCTCAAAGGCGGTGGGACCGGACATCTCTCCTTGGGTCCTTAGAGAGGGAGCAGAGATGCTGTGTGTGCCACTAGCCACAATTTTCAACACATCCATTGAAACTAGGCAACTACCTGAGGTATGGAAGACGGCAAATGTAATCCCCATTTTGAAGAAAGAAGACAGAAACGAGGCACTAACTATAGACCTGTGTCACTGACGTATATAGTATGGAAAGTTATGGAGAAGATTATCACGAGGAGAGTGGCGGAGCACCTGGAACAGAACGAGATTATAAACGACAACCAGCACGGATTCATGGAAGCCAGATCCTGTGTCACAAACCTACTGGAGTTTTATGACAAGGCAACAGAAGACGCGAGAGAGAGGGGTGGGTTGATTGCATTTTCTTGGACCGCAAGAAGGCCTTCGACACAGTGCCTCACAAGATATTAGTGCAAAAGCTACAGGATCAGGCACGTATAACAGGAAAGGCACTGCAGTGGATCAGAGTATGCCTGACAGGGAGGCAACAACGAGTTACGGTACGCGATGAGGTATCACAGTGGGCTCCTGTGATGAGCGGGTTTCCATAGGGGTCAGTCCTAGGACCAGTGCTATTTTTGGTATATGTGAATGATATGATGGAAGGGATAGACTCAGAAGTGTCCCTGTTCGCAGATGATGTGAAGTTAACGAGAAGAATTACATCGGTCGAGGATCAGGCAGGACTACAAAGCGACCTGGACAGGCTACAAACCTGGTCCAGCAACTAGCTCCTTGAATTTAACCCCGCCAAATGCAAAGTCATGAAGATCGGGGAAGGGCAAAGAAGACCGCAGACACAGTATAGTTTAATAAAGTTGGTAGAATTACCGACAATATGTAAAGTAAAAGGACACAAGTGCAACTAATGTGACATTTTATTGTGGCAACGTTTCGCTCTCCAGGAGCTTTATCAAGCTATTACAAACAATACATGGACACAGAGGGTATATAAAGGCTCAGAGTGAGGTGCAATACTAGTGAGGTACCATTTCGATGTTCACTAGTGGTAGTAGTAGTAGTAGTAGTAGTAGTAGTAGTAGTAGTAGTAGTAGTAGTAGTAGTAGTAGTAGTAGTGACAAAAGTAATACAATATGGTAGAGCAATTCGTACATGAGTAAAAGGATATAAAAGCTATTACTTGGGTAACATAAAAATAGGTTGGACAAATATAGACTGGAAAGAGGCAGCTTGTTTCAGTGTTCACTCTCTGTAATGTGCTTTGTGTAGTATAACAGGAGAGACTATGTGATGGCAGGGTTTACTGTTTTCAGGAGGATTCTCGCTAAGACTTCGGAGATGGTGAAGCTGCCGTTGTTTTGTTTAATTGTATTCGAAACAGCGATCAGTGCTGATTCGAGGCACTTGCGTCTGTGGAAATTAGTTTCTTTGATCACAAATTTGGCGTCTCTGAATTTCATGAGAT
This sequence comes from Cherax quadricarinatus, assembly GCF_038502225.1. NCBI lineage: Eukaryota > Metazoa > Arthropoda > Malacostraca > Decapoda > Parastacidae > Cherax > Cherax quadricarinatus. The sequence goes on from NC_091366.1 coordinate 17,360,469, forward strand.
GATTGGTGGAATTTCGGTGTTGTACACAGGCGTTGTTCAAGTTATCGTTCCTACATGCGTAAATGTGTTCATTGAGGCGGGTGTCGAGGTACCTCTTCTTGCTGTTTCACCTACGTAAATCTTGTCACAGCCTCCACAGGGTATAGTGTAAACCCCTGCATTGACTGGTTCGTGGTGCTTTGATTTTGTCCTGGTTAGATCCTTTATTGAAGTGCTAGAAGCGATGGTTACTCTGGTGTTAGCTTGTGAAAGTACTTTTGAGACGTTCAGTGCAACCTGGCTGTTGGGAAGAATAATAACTTTGTTGGGAGTGGTGTTGATGCGTGGAGAATTAATGATCTGAAGAGCTCTTTTCTTGCAGTCTTTGATGAAAAAAGAAGGAAAATGTAACTCAGTGAATGTTTGGTGAATGTATGTACATTCCTCGTTAAGAAACTCAGGACTACAAATTCGGTATGCTCTTAGGAAAAACCCGATGATGATGCCTCTTTTGGTCTTGGTATCTTGACTGGAATAGAAGTGTGTGAGATCATTTTTATTGGTGGGTTTCCGATAGACTTGAAATCTTAGGTTGTTGTCTACTTTGTGAATGAGGACGTCGAGGAAAGGGAGCTTGTCATTGGACTCTTCTTCTAGTGTAAACTGGATCCCCGGTTCAACTGCGTTGAGCCTTGCCTGAAGATCCCGTACATCAAAACGCTTGAGAGTTATTACGAGGACGTCGTCCACATAACGTAACCAAGTGACGCTTGAAGGGATGATGTTCCATGTATAAGTTGGCTAGGACGGCACTGATGGGGGACCCCATTCCCATGCCGTAGGTTTGTTTGTAGAGCTTGTTATTGAAAGAAAAACAGTTGAAATTAACACAGAGTTCAATCAAGTCAACAAAATCTCCAGGAGGTAGAGGAAGATTAAGGTCATGATTGACTTTACTTCGTAGAACCTCGATGGCTTTTTTGGTAGGTACTTTTGTGAAGAGGGAAGTCACATCCAAACTGCTTAGTTTCTTGTTATGGATGGAGAGGTTTCGGATGCGGTTGAGAAGGTCGCCTGAGTGTTTAAGATGAGCAGGGCTGATGGTTCCCAGAAGGCAGGAAAGATGTTTGGCAAGAACTCCGGTTAGTTTGTGTGGAGCACTGCCGTCCTAGCCAACTTATACATGGAACACCTAGAGTCCGAACACTTCGCCAACATCATCCCTTCAAGCGTCACTTGGTTAAGTTACGTGGACGACGTCCTCGTAATAACTCCCAAGCGTTTTGATATACAGAATCTTCAGGCAAGGCTCAACGCAGTTGAACCGGCGATCCAGTTTACACTAGAAGAAGAGTCCAATGACGAGCTCCCTTTCCTCGACGTCCTCATTCACAAAGTAGACAACAACCTAAGATTTCAAGTTTATCGGAAACCCACCAATAAAAATGATCTCACACACTTCTATTCCAGTCAAGATACCAAGACCAAAAGAGGCATCATCATCGGGTTTTTCCTAAGAGCATACCGAATTTGTAGTCCTGAGTTTCTTGACGAGGAATGTACATACATTCACCAAACATTCACTGAGTTACATTTTCCTTCTTTTTCATCAAAGACTGCAAGAAAAGAGCTCTTCAGATCATTAATTCTCCACGCACCAACACCGCTCCCAACAAAGTTATAATTCTTCCCAACAGCCAGGTTGCACTGAACGTTTCTAAAGTACTTTCACAAGCTAACACCAGAGTCGCCATCGCTTCTAGCACTTCAATAAAGGATCTAACCAGGACAAAATCAAAGCACCACGAACCAGTCAATGCAGGGGTTTACACTATACCCTGTGGAGGCTGTGACAAGATTTACGTAGGTGAAACAGCAAGAAACCTCGACACCCGCCTCAATGAACACATTTACGCATGTAGGAACGATAACTTGAACAACGCCTGTGTACAACACCGAAATTCCACCAATCATCTCATGAAATTCAGAGACGCCCAATTAGTGATCAAAGAAACTAATTTCCGCAGACGCAAGTGCCTCGAATCAGCACTGATCGCTGTTTCGAATACAATTAAACAAAACAACGGCAGCTTCACCATCTCCGAAGTCTTAGCAAGAATCCTCCTGAACACAGTAAATCCTGCCATCACATAGTCTCTCCTGTTATACTACACAAAGCACATTACAGAGAGTGAACACTGAAATAACCTGCCTCTTTCCAGTCTATATTTGTCCAACCTATTTTTATGTTACCCAAGTAATAGCTTTTATATCCTTTTACTTATGTACGAATTAATTGCTCTACCATATTGTATTACTTTTGTCACTACTACTACTACTACTACTGCTACTACTACTACTACTACTACTACTCCTACTACTACTACCACTAGTGAACATCGAAATAGTACCTCACTAGACACACAAATAACCCGCACATAAAAGAGAGAAGCTTACGACGACGTTTCGGTCCGACTTGGACCATTGACAAAGTCACACTAACAGAGGTGGAGCAGGACGGCTATATATAGGCAGGAAGAGGTGGAGGTAGTAGTAGTAGTAGTAGTAGTAGTAGTAGTACAAGAATTGTATATAATACCGACAGGATGAAATGACACATGCACAACACCCGGGCATCCCCACCGTAGATGTTTCGCCATCCAGCCAGCCACTGGATGGCGAAACGTCCACAACAAAGACAACCAGATGCTGCACATGTGTCTTAATTTCATCAGTAGTTGTAGTAGAAGAAGAAGAGGTAGTAGTAGTGGTAGTGGTAGAAGTGGGAAATAAGGAAGATGAGCCAGTCAAATACAAAGGAAGGGGAGCACTGCAAGAGAGCTAGAAACCCACAGAGGGAGAGCAAGCGCACAGAGGTGCGTGAAAGGGGAAGTGGTGAAATAAAATAAATGAAGAAGGAACAGAAACACGAGACAGGAGAGAGAAAGACCACCCAGAGGAGAAAAGGAGAGAGGAAAGGGGAAGAGGAAGAAGAAGAAGAAGAAGAAGAAGAAGAAATGAGGATTCAGGTTAAGTCACGGGTGTTCTGAAGTTTGGAGCATTTTACAATGTAGTGGGAGAGGAAGGCATCTACAGAGACGAAGCCAGGGCTAAGGTTCATACAAGGAAAGTTGTGTATTAGAGAGGATTCAACTAGACGGCGACTGTTCGAGTTGGAAGTAGGGAAGACAGTTTTAGCAGAAGACCAGTCAATAGGATGGCTATGATCTCTGACGTGACAGAAAAGAGCATTGTTAGTGTCGGCAAGCCTAACACTATTTTTGTGCTCCCTAAGTCTGTCAGAAAGAGATCGACCAGTTTCTCCGAAGTATTGAAGAGGACAGGAGGAGCAAGAAATAGAGTAGACACCAGGAACATCTGTAGAGGGAGGAGAGGTATGAACGAGATTAGTGCTCCTCCTGTCCTCTTCAATACTTCGGAGAAACTGGTCGATCTCTTTCTGACAGACTTAGGGAGCACAAAAATAGTGTTAGGCTTGCCGACACTAACAATGCTCTTTTCTGTCACGTCAGAGATCATAGCCATCCTATTGACTGGTCTTCTGCTAAAACTGTCTTCCCTACTTCCAACTCGAACAGTCGCCGTCTAGTTGAATCCTCTCTAATACACAACTTTCCTTGTATGAACCTTAGCCCTGGCTTCGTCTCTGTAGATGCCTTCCTCTCCCACTACATTGTAAAATGCTCCAAACTTCAGAACACCCGTGACTTAACCTGAATCCTCATTTCTTCTTCTTCTTCTTCTTCTTCTTCTTCTTCTTCTTCTTCTTCTTTTTCTTCCTCTTCCCCTTTCCTCTCTCCTTTTCTCCTCTGGGTTGTCTTTCTCTCTCCTGTCTCGTGTTTCTGTTCCTTCTTCATTTATTTTATTTCACCACTTCCCCTTTCACGCACCTCGGTGCGCTTGCTCTCCCTCTGTGGGTTTCTAGCTCTCTTGCAGTGCTCCCCTTCCTTTGTATTTGACTGGCTCGTCTTCCTTATTTCCCACTTCTACCACTACCACTACTACTACCTCTTCTTCTTCTACTACAACTACTGATGAAATTAAGACACATGTGCAGCGTCTGGTTGTCTTTGTTGTGGACGTTTCGCCATCCAGTGGCTGGCTGGATGGCGAAACGTCTACGGTGGGGATGCCCGGGTGTTGTGCATGTGTCATTTCATCCTGTCGGTATTATATACAATTCTTGTACTACTACTACTACTACTACTACTACTACTACTACTACTACTACTACCTCCACCTCTTCCTGCCTATATATAGCCGTCCTGCTCCACCTCTGTTAGTGTGACTTTGTCAATGGTCCAAGTCGGACCGAAACGTCGTCGTAAGCTTCTCTCTTTTATGTGCGGGTTATTTGTGTATCGTTCCAGTCACGGTATTGTGCCTTTTTGTTATTTAGTACCTCACTAGTATTGCACCTCACTCTGAGCCTTTATATACCCTCTGTGCCCTGTATTGTTTGTAATGGCTTGATAAAGCTCCTGGAGGGCGAAACGTTGCCACAATAAAATGTCACATTAGTTGCACTTGTGTCCTTTTACTTTACAGTATAGTCTAGGTGGCCAAAGATTACAAACCTCACTCAAGGACAAGCACCTTGGCGTGAGTATAACACCGAGCACGTCTCGTGAGACACACATCAATCAGATAACTGCTGCAGCATATGGGCGTCTGGCAAACCTAAGGATAGCGTTCCGATACCTCAGTAAGGAATCGTTCAAGATTCTGTACACCATTTATGTCAAGCCCATACTGGAGTATGTAGCACCAGTTTGGAATCCACACCTGGTTAAGCACGTCAAGAAATTAGAGAAAGTCCAAAGGTTTGCAACAAGACTACTCCCAGAGCTAAGGGGATTGTCCTACGAAGAAATGTTAAGGGAAATTGGCTTGACGACACTGGAGGACAGGAGGGTCCGGGGAGACATGATAACGACATATAAAATACTGTACGGAATAGACAAGGTAGACAAAGACAGGATGTTCCAGAGATGAGACACAGAAACAAGAGGTCACAATTGGAAGTTGAAGACTCAGATGAGTCAAAGAGATGTTAGGAAGTACATCGTCAGTCATAGAGTTGTCAGGCAGTGGAATAGCCTAGAAAGTGACGTAGTGGAGGCGGGAACCATACATAGTTTTAAGACGAGACTCACGAAATCGTAATGACTCTCTGACCGCGGGTTCAATGCCGCCGGGGTATGGTTTGGTTTTTAAGACGAGGTTTGATAAAGCTCATGGAGCAGGGAGAGACAGGACCCAGTAGCAACCAGTGAAGAGGCGGAGCCAGAAGCTATGACTCAACCCTACAGCCACAAATAGGTGAGTACACACACAATATATATATATATATATATATATATATATATATATATATATATATATATATATATATATATATATATATATATATATATATATATATATATATATATTCGATTAAGAACATAATGTTGCAAGACGGGTTGTTCGGTGACACAACAGTTAGCAGAGTGCGTGTGTGAGTGTATATGCACTATTGCACCAGCGGTGTTTATCTCATCTCTGCCTCTCAGCATCATCTCTGCCTCTCAGCATCATCTCTGCCTCTCAGCATCATCTCTGCCTCTCAGCATCATCTCTGCCTCTCAGCATCATCTCTGCCTCTCAGCATCATCTCTGCCCCTCAGCATCATCTCTGCCCCTCAGCATCATCTCTGCCTCTCAGCATCATCTCTGCCCCTCAGCATCATCTCTGCCTCTCAGCATCATCTCTGCCTCTCAGCATCATCTCTGCCTCTCAGCATCATCTCTGCCCCTCAGCATCATCTCTGCCCCTCAGCATCATCTCTGCCCCTCAGCATCATCTCTGCCCCTCAGCATCATCTCTGCCTCTCAGCATCATCTCTGCCTCTCAGCATCATCTCTGCCCCTCAGCATCATCTCTGCCCCTCAGCATCATCTCTGCCCCTCAGCATCATCTCTGCCCCTCAGCATCATCTCTGCCTCTCAGCATCATCTCTGCCCCTCAGCATCATCTCTGCCTCTCAGCATCATCTCTGCCTCTCAGCATCATCTCTGCCTCTCAGCATCATCTCTGCCCCTCAGCATCATCTGCTCTCCACTGGTGTGGATGATTAACTGTCAACACTTCTGGAAATACTGTAATAGTTACATTTAGGTTAATTATAATCTTTTCTCACATTCCCATATTCCAACTACCGTGGTTAACCAGGCAAGCACCAGACGAGCCTGGCCTAAGGCCGGGCTCTGGGAGTAGACAAACTCTCGAAACTCAACAAAGGCATATCAAACGTCAAAGGGATGGTAAAATTCAGTGTATTTTTTACGTTACCTAAATAACACTAAATATTATTTCTTTTCTCGTAAATTTTCTCATTGTTTACTGTCTGAGATTCACTCGGCGTATAACTGTCTATACACTGCATGTGGCCAGCAGTAAAAGCCTGGTTGATCAGGCCATGATCCACTGCGAGGCCTTGTCATGGACCGGGCCGCGGGGGCGTAGTCCCTAGAGACCCCCTCCAGGTATACTCCAGGTGTACTTCAGTTGTACTCCAGGTATACTCCAGGTGTACTTCAGTTGTACTCCAGGTATACTCCAGGTGTACTTCAGTTGTACTCCAGGTATACTCCAGGTGTACTTCAGTTGTACTCCAGGTATACTCCAGGTGTGCTTCAGTTGTACTCCAGGTATACTCCAGGTGTACTTCAGTTGTACTCCAGGTATACTCCAGGTGTGCTTCAGTTGTACTCCAGGTATACTCCAGGTGTACTTCAGTTGTACTCCAGGTATACTCCAGGTGTACTTCAGTTGTACTCCAGGTATACTCCAGGTGTGCTTCAGTTGTACTCCAAGTATACTTCAGGTGTACTTCAGTTGTACTCCAGGTATACTCCAGGTGTACTTCAGTTGTACTCCAGGTATACTCCAGGTGTACTTCAGTTGTACTCCAAGTATACTTCAGGTGTACTTCAGTTGTACTCCAGGTATACTCCAGGTGTACTTCAGTTGTACTCCAGGTATACTCCAGGTGTACTTCAGTTGTACTCCAGGTATACTCCAGGTGTACTTCAGTTGTACTCCAGGTATACTCCAGGTGTACTGCGGGTATACTCCAGGTATTCCAGCTGGAGTTGGTGGTTCACCTTTATCTTCCTTTCTGGACTCTAAAAGTTTCTCTGAACTCAGGGAACGGGTGGGGTTTCAACCCATGACAGGTAAGTCACACTCACACACCACCAATTCGCGATTTATTTGCAAACGTTTCATTAGTTTAATTCGTTAGATTGATTTCTTTTATATGTACCGCATCTTGAGAAGACTGAGGGACTGATTACATCAACTCCAGACTGAGGGACTGATTATATCTACTCCAGACTGAGGGACTGATTACATCGACTCCAGACTGAGGGACTGATTACATCGACTCCAGACTGAGGGACTGATTACATCGACTCCAGAAAGAGGGACTGATTACATCGACTCCAGAAAGAGGGACTGATTACATCGACTCCAGAAAGAGGGACTGATTACATCGACTCCAGAAAGAGGGACTGATTACATCGACTCCAGAAAGAGGGACTGATTACATCGACTCCAGACTGAGGGACTGATTACATCGACTCCAGACTGAGGGACTGATTACATCGACTCCAGACTGAGGGACTGATTACATCGACTCCAGACTGAGGGACTGATTACATCGACTCCAGAAAGAGGGACTGATTACATCGACTCCAGACTGAGGGACTGATTACATCGACTCCAGACTGAGGGACTGATTACATCGACTCCAGACTGAGGGACTGATTATATCTACTCCAGACTGAGGGACTGATTACATCGACTCCAGACTGAGGGACTGATTATATCTACTCCAGACTGAGGGACTGATTACATCGACTCCAGACTGAGGGACTGATTACATCGAATCCAGACTGAGGGACTGATTACATCGACTCCAGACTGAGGGACTGATTACATCGACTCCAGACTGAGGGACTGATTACATCGACTCCAGACTGAGGGACTGATTACATCTACTCCAGACTGAGGGACTGATTACATCAACTCCAGACTGAGGGACTGATTACATCGACTCCAGACTGAGGGACTGATTACATCAACTCCAGACTGAGGGACTGATTACATCAACTCCAGACTGAGGGACTGATTACATCGACTCCAGACTGAGGGACTGATTACATCAACTCCAGACTGAGGGACTGATTACATCAACTCCAGACTGAGGGACTGATTACATCAACTCCAGACTGAGGGACTGATTACATCGACTCCAGACTGAGGGACTGATTACATCAACTCCAGACTGAGGGACTGATTACATCAACTCCAGACTGAGGGACTGATTACATCGACTTCAGACTGAGGGACTGATTACATCGACTCCAGACTGAGGGACTGATTACATCGACTCCAGACTGAGGGACTGATTACATCCACTCCAGACTGAGGGACTGATTACATCGACTCCAGACTGAGGGACTGATTACATCGACTCCAGACTGAGGGACTGATTACATCGACTCCAGAAAGAGGGACTGATTACATCGACTCCAGAAAGAGGGACTGATTACATCGACTCCAGAAAGAGGGACTGATTACATCGACTCCAGAAAGAGGGACTGATTACATCGACTCCAGAAAGAGGGACTGATTACATCGACTCCAGACTGAGGGACTGATTACATCGACTCCAGACTGAGGGACTGATTACATCGACTCCAGACTGAGGGACTGATTACATCGACTCCAGACTGAGGGACTGATTACATCGACTCCAGAAAGAGGGACTGATTACATCGACTCCAGACTGAGGGACTGATTACATCGACTCCAGACTGAGGGACTGATTACATCGACTCCAGACTGAGGGACTGATTATATCTACTCCAGACTGAGGGACTGATTACATCGACTCCAGACTGAGGGACTGATTATATCTACTCCAGACTGAGGGACTGATTACATCGACTCCAGACTGAGGGACTGATTACATCGACTCCAGACTGAGGGACTGATTACATCGACTCCAGACTGAGGGACTGATTACATCGACTCCAGACTGAGGGACTGATTACATCGACTCCAGACTGAGGGACTGATTACATCTACTCCAGACTGAGGGACTGATTACATCAACTCCAGACTGAGGGACTGATTACATCGACTCCAGACTGAGGGACTGATTACATCAACTCCAGACTGAGGGACTGATTACATCAACTCCAGACTGAGGGACTGATTACATCGACTCCAGACTGAGGGACTGATTACATCAACTCCAGACTGAGGGACTGATTACATCAACTCCAGACTGAGGGACTGATTACATCAACTCCAGACTGAGGGACTGATTACATCGACTCCAGACTGAGGGACTGATTACATCAACTCCAGACTGAGGGACTGATTACATCAACTCCAGACTGAGGGACTGATTACATCGACTTCAGACTGAGGGACTGATTACATCGACTCCAGACTGAGGGACTGATTACATCCACTCCAGACTGAGGGACTGATTACATCCACTCCAGACTGAGGGACTGATTACATCGACTCCAGACTGAGGGACTGATTACATCGACTCCAGACTGAGGGACTGATTACATCGACTCCAGACTGAGGGACTGATTACATCGACTCCAGACTGAGGGAATGATTATATCGATTCCAGACTGAGGGACTGATTACATCGACTCCAGACTGAGGGACTGATTACATCGACTCCAGACTGAGGGACTGATTACATCGACTCCAGACTGAGGGACTGATTACATCGACTTCAGACTGAGGGACTGATTACATCGACTCCAGACTGAGGGACTGATTACATCGACTCCAGACTGAGGGACTGATTACATCGACTCCAGACTGAGGGACTGATTACATCGACTCCAGACTGAGGGACTGATTACATCGACTCCAGACTGAGGGACTGATTACATCGACTCCAGAAAGAGGGACTGATTACATCGACTCCAGACTGAGGGACTGATTACCCCAAACTCCTTCTGATCTTCACTATTCTTCTTTGTATGGACTGATGAAGCCACTGTGTGGCGAAACGTTTCCACAATAAAGATACCCAAATTAGATACCCATATGTCTTATTTATCAACTTGTCGGTTCTCTGAACCATTTATATACATGATTAACTACATTTATCTTAGTAATTATTTTTAGCAGAGTGTTTACAAACGTAATGTATTCACAAGATCTTTTCAAATATTTGCTAGTTTGTTTATTGTGTGTTAAAACTAGCTTGTGATAGTTTGTTTACTGTGTGTTAAAACTAGCTTGTGGTAGTTTGTTTACTGTGTGTTAAAACTAGCTTGTGATAGTTTGTTTACTGTGTGTTAAAACTAGCTTGTGGTAGTTTGTTTACTGTGTGTTAAAACTAGCTTGTGATAGTTTGTTTACTGTTTGTTAAAACTAGCTTGTGATAGTTTGTTTACTGTGTGTTAAAACTAGCTTGTGCTAGTTTGTTTACTGTGTGTTAAAACTAGCTTGTGATAGTTTGTTTACTGTGTGTTAAAACTAGCTTGTGGTAGTTTGTTTACTGTGTGTTAAAACTAGCTTGTGCTAGTTTGTTTACTGTGTGTTAAAACTAGCTTGTGATAGTTTGTTTACTGTGTGTTAAAACTAGCTTGTGGTAGTTTGTTTACTGTGTGTTAAAACTAGCTTGTGATAGTTTGTTTACTGTGTGTTAAAACTAGCTTGTGATAGTTTGTTTACTGTGTGTTAAAACTAGCTTGTGATAGTTTGTTTACTGTGTGTTAAAACTAGCTTGTGATAGTTTGTTTACTGTGTGTTAAAACTAGCTTGTGGTAGTTTGTTTACTGTGTGTTAAAACTAGCTTGTGATAGTTTGTTTACTGTGTGTTAAAACTAGCTTGTGATAGTTTGTTTACTGTGTGTTAAAACTAGCTTGTGGTAGTTTGTTTACTGTGTGTTAAAACTAGCTTGTGGTAGTTTGTTTACTGTGTGTTAAAACTAGCTTGTGATAGTTTGTGTATTATGTGTTACAACTAGCTTGTGGTAGTTTGTTTACTGTGTGTTAAAACTAGCTTGTGATAGTTTGTTTACTGTGTGTTAAAACTAGCTTGTGATAGTTTGTTTACTGTGTGTTAAAACTAGCTTGTGGTAGTTTGTTTACTGTGTGTTAAAACTAGCTTGTGATAGTTTGTTTACTGTGTGTTAAAACTAGCTTGTGGTAGTTTGTTTACTGTGTGTTAAAACTAGCTTGTGATAGTTTGTGTATTGTGTTACAACTAGCTTGTGCTAGTTTGTTTATGGTGTGTTAAAACTAGCTTGTGCTAGTTTGTTTACTGTGTATTAAAACTAGCTTGTGATAGTTTGTGTGTTAAAACTAGCTTGTGATAGTTTGTGTGTTAAAACTAGCTTGTGCTAGTTTGTTTACTGTGTGTTAAAACTAGCTTGTGATAGTTTGTGTGTAAAAACTAGCTTATGATAGATTGTTTATTGTGTGTTAAAACTAGCTTGTGATAGTTTGCTTGTGTGTTAAAACTAGCTTGTGATTGTTTGTGTTAAAACTAGCTCGTGATAGTTTATTTATTGTTTGTTAAAACTAGCTTGTGCTAGTTTGTTTACTGTGTATTAAAACTAGCTTGTGATAGTTTGTTTGTGCGAAAACTAACTTGTGATAGTTTGTGTGTTAAAGCTAGCTTGTGATAGTTTGCTTATTGTGTGTTAAAACTAGCTTGTGATAGTTTGTTTATTGTGTGTTAAAACTAGCTTGTGATAGTTTGTTTGTGTGCGAAAACTAACTTGTGATAGTTTGTGTGTTAAAGCTAGCTTGTGATAGTTTGCTTATTGTGTGTTAAAACTAGCTTGTATTTCTCTCAGTGACTTCCAGATAACTTCCTGATTTATTCAAGTGTGACTTGTCAAGCAGGTAATTTATTGGGCTTAGTTGTTTCCGGAGGTTACGTCCCCGGCGGCCCCGTCCTATGCTAGGTCTCCTGGTTTCTGGCGTGATCGATCAGACCGCTAGTGCCCGACGTCCGCAGTTCAACGTATACACCACAGCGCGTCTGTTTGGGAACTCATTTTGAGGACCTTATCGAGTTAACTTTTGATAACAGGTTTCTTTGTTATATATATTATTATTATTATCATTGCTAAGTGCTAAACTCACAAGGGTTATGCATAAAAGAAGGGTGTTGAAGAGTCGTGGCCCCTTTGCACTTATTGAATTCTCTTTCACTGTACTCATCGCTAGTTTGCATTTCACCGAGAGTTATATTGCGCCCTCTGCCAAGTCTCTTGTTTTCTTATGTGCTGATTTCAGTCTGCAGATTTGGGACGAATCGCCCCAGAATCGTCTCGTTGGGAATTATTGTCAGTCTTCCTCACTGGAGATATTTCCCATTTCTGCACTTCTGGTGGCTGTTAGTGAGAGAATAAGATACAATTAGCACACTCTGATGTCCAGTTTGAAGATGATATACTGTTTGTGGCGTATGAAGCTCAGCCTTGTTGTTTGTTATCTGTGTTGACTGTCGCCTCGTCAAGTCACGTAATAATAATAATATCTTTATTTACTAAAAGTACATGTACAAGGTATACAGACCATAGCTGACATCAGTGACATACTACTATATAGAAAGCCCCTTGTTATGCTGAGCATTTCCATCAAATTAGATCAGTTTTGGACCCCCAGTGGAAACAAGTCACCGTCTGACTTTTTTGGGTTATCCTAGGTTCTCTACACATATGCTGCTATGTATGATAATTCTATGTAACTGTATTTGTGTATACCTGAATAAACTTACTTAGTTACTTACTTACTAGGATGTGACCCACACCAGTCCACTACACCCAGGTACCCATTTTAAACTGATGAGTGAACAGGGAGAGGGACAGCAGGTGTCATATGGAAACACGGCCTTAAATCTCGTGTTTAGCTCCTCACATACTTCTTGGCCGTTACTTTTGAGCTCCCCACCTTCTTTCCTCAGCCTGATTACCTGGTCCTTGACTGTTGTCTTCCTCCTAATGTGGCTATACAACAGCTTCGGGTCAACCTTGACTTTCGATACTATGTTGTTTTCGTACTGTCGCTGGGCCTCCCTCCTTGTCTGTGGATACTCGTTTCTGGTTCTTCGACTAATCTCTTTATTTTCCTGGGTCCTTTGCTTTCTGTACTTTTTCCATTCTCTAGTGCACTTAGTTTTTGCCTCCCTACACCTGCGGGTAAACCAGGGGCTCATTCTTGTCTTCCCATTATTTTTGTTGCCCTTGGGAACAAACCTTTCCTCTGCCTCCTTGCATTTTGTTATTACATAGTCCATCATTTTGTTTACTGACTTTCCTATCAATTCTCTTTCCCACTGAACCTCCTGCAGGAAGTTCCTCATAACTGTGTAGTCCCCCCTACACTTGTAACTCTGCAATGTATTCAAAGCTCAAAGCCATGTGATCACTAGCTCCAAGGGGCCTTTCGTATGTAATGTCATCAATGTCCGAGCTACTCAGAGTGAACACGAGATCCAATCTTGTTGGTTCATCCTCTCCTCTCTCTCTCTCTCTCTCTGGTAGTATCCCTAACATGTTGATGCATGAGGTTTTCCAGTACTACATCCATCATCTTGGCTCTCCATGTTTTGGGACCCCCATGGGGCTCAATCTCCCTGTGGTTGAAATCGCCCATAACCAGTAACTTTGCTTTATTCGAGTGAGCTCTTCTGGCCACCTCAGCTAGTGTGTCTGCCATTCCTCTGTTGCTCTCTTCATATTCTCTTGGTCTCCTGCAGTTCTGTGGCAGGTTATACATCACTACAATGACTACCTTATGTCCCCCAGGCTGAATTGTACCTACTATGTAATCCCTTTCTCCAATCTCGTCCATTCATTCCATTTCCTCAAATCCCCATCGGTTTTTAATAATCAGTGCAACCCCTCCTCCCCCTCTGCTCTTTCTATCTTTCCTCAGGATCTGATATCCGGATGGGAAGATTGGGTCTGTTTTAGTCCCAGTGAGTTTCGTTTCTGTGACTGTTATGAAGTCCTTGATTCTTTCATGCCACTCCTCACATTTATTCGTTATTCCATCCATGTTTGTATATCGAACCTTCAACTTCTTTTCTAAAACTGTGGTCCTGGGAGAAAGGTGTGGTTGGGGGAGTGGGAGCCCTGGCAGGGGCCTATGGGGGATGTTGTGGGGGTGGGGTTTGTGATGAGGGGGTGGGGGTTTTGGTTTAGATCATTTGGTTGCATTGGGGTTCCCATGGTTGGATTCCTCCTGTGAGTGGTTCTGGAGGAGGTTGTGTTTGCTCTTCCACCTAGATCTGGGTTCTCTTGTTCATCTCCGTCATTGCCTCTCGTTCCTACTTGGGTCTTTGTACCCTCTGTTTCAGTATTTTCCTTTCTTCTTGTGCTCTATCTCGGACGATGTACACTCTCCAGTACTCCAGTTTGTCCCTTAGTCGTTCTTTCTCCTACAGGATCCTGCTTCGAGCTGATTCTGCCTTGAAAATCACTTTGGCCGTGTCTGTGTGTGTGTCTGTGTGTGTGCAAAACAACCATGGGGGAAGTAGAATGATAGCTCTAGGCCTTTCACGTTGCATTCAACACATCAGTTTCTTGCAAAGTTGCAGTAAAAAATGAGGATGTCCGAACCAACATGATCCCAGAGAGTGTATTCAGTGGAGTGAGGGAGAGAGAGAGAGAGGAGGAAACAGGAAATGCGCCAGGCATACCAGTGCCCATTGCCAGAAAAGTTGAATATTATAGCATTAGAAAAATCCCACAAGCACTGATATTATAACAGTAGCCTCAACAACAGTAACATGACAATTATCAAAAATTCCGTCAGACCCCGCTATAATATAATTTTACATACACAATTATATTGCCAGTGATATGGAAGTCACTGGCAATTATGGAGTACCATCCTCGGGAATGGGGGTCCATTTAAAGGATGAGAAAACTTACCCATTAAAGGGGAGACTACTAGGGGCTCTGCTGGCCTGGTGGCTAACGCTCTCGCTTCACACGGCGAGGGTCTGGGTTCGATTCCCAGCCAGAGTAGAAACATTGGACGTGTTTCTTTCCACCTGTTGTCTATGTTCCCCATCAGTAAAATGGGTACCTGGGTGTTAGTCGACTGGTGTGGGTCGCATCCTGGGACACTGACCTAATTTGCCCGAAATGTACCGACATGCGGAGCATAACAAGGGACTTTCTATACAGTAGTATGTCATTGTTGTCAGCTAGGACTGTATACCTTGTACATGTACTTGTAGTAAATAAAGATATTATTATTATTATTATTATAAGTTATACGAAGGAAATGGGGCTCATTAAAATATACTCACTTAAAGAAGGAGGTAAACCATACCCCCGGCCGGGATTGAACCCGCGGTCATAGAGTCTCAAAACTCCAGCCCGTCGCGTTAGCCACTAGACCAGCTAGCCACAATAGAAGGAGGTATCTGTAATTACAAGGAAGCCGGCCATAGTTATTCATCCCACATGATTCTGAGGTAAACTCGGGTCCAACCGTCAGAAAATGTAGGAAAAAAATAAGCCTTAATTCCTGGGTGTGGCACTATATATAAGACAATCTAATACATTCGTATAAAAGCCCAATTTTTGATAGCGTACTGTTGCCTTAACTAAAAACGCTTCCAGTTTGAACATCCCGCCACTGATATTAAATAATGAATGTTTATCATGCTTAATAATTGCCGATTGTACAATATTGTTTCAAACCAAGAGGAACAATAATAATAATAATAATATCATTATTTACTACCAGTACATGTACAAGGTATACAAGTACATGTACAAGGTATACAAGTACATGTACAAGGTATACAGACCATAGCTGACATACTACTATATAGAAAGCCACTTGTTATGCTGAATGTATCCCGCAAATTAGGTCAGTTTTGTCCCAGGATGCGACCCACACCAGTCCACCCAGGTACCAATTTTACTGATGAGTGAACATAGACAACCGGTGTAAAGAAGCACGCCCAATGTTTCTACCCTCACCGGGAATCGAACCGGACACCTCGCCGTGTGACGCGAGAGCCTTAGCCAAGGGACACCATAGGAAGATGATTCTTGCTTCCTGTCAGTTTGCCGAGTTATTTCTATAATTCTACTGCCCCCGTGGTTGTCTTACGTCCGGTATTGCTTGGTTTCCGATATTTGCATAATATATATGTACATACACACACACACACATTATATATATATATATATATATATATATATATATATATATATATATATATATATATATATATATATATATATATATATATATATATATATATAGATATATATATATATATATATATATATATGCAAAACAATCACTCTGAAAAAATAGAGAAATTCCAAGTGCTTCCGTGACTACTCACATTATCAAGGAACTATGAAAGTAAAACATCCAAGGAAGGTATATAAGGGGTCTGGCCAACACCTCACTATCAGATCTCACAACGGTTAAACACCTGACGCGCGTCGGCCCAACTGGACAGGTCCTTTGCACAACCCACCAACAAACTATTCTACCCAAGAAAATTTTAAAAATTATTATTTGTCCAGTGTATTATTAAATTCTTCCCAAATTCTATTAATTATAAATCGATCTAATTTATATAAACCATTTATAATTAATAGAATTTGGGAAGAATTTAATAATACACTGGACAAATAATAATTTTTAAATTTTCTTGGGTAGAATAGTTTGTGGGTGAGTTGTGCAAAGGACCTGTCCAGTTGGGCCGACGCGCGTCAGATGTTTAACCGTTGTGGGATCTGATAGTGAGGTGTTGGCCAGACCCCTTATATACCTTCCTTGGATGGTTTACTTTCATAGTTCCTTGATAATGTGAGTAGTCACGAAAGCACTTGGAATTTCTCTATTCTTTCAGAGTGATTGTTTTGCATATTCTGAAATCACCTGTTTACTGTGATCTTATTGCATATATATATATATATATATATATATATATATATATATATATATATATATATATATATATATATAAAGTAGTGCTGGAGGCGGCTGAGTGGTCTCCTCCCGAAAGGGCTGTGGCTGAGTGGCTCCTTTTTCTGAGTGGCTCCCTTTCCTGAGCGGACTTCTTTCGCGCCCGTGCGCCCGCCCGACTGGAACCCGCCCGTGCCCTCTCTGCCCACCCTCCCGCCCCCCCATGCCGCCTGCCCACGCCCTCGCCCACGTCTTCTGCAGCGCCTTCTGCAGCGTCGTCCGGATCGCCCCAGCTCCCCGATTTTTTTTCCGATTTTTTTCGATTTTTTTTTTTAATTTCATTTTCTTATGATCTCCATCTCCTTGGATCAAGTTTTTTGGATTCCCCCCTCTGGGGTTAAGCATTCAAATGAACTCCCCCTATGGGGCATGGTACTCTCTCTTACTACAGGTCTAAACAAGTGTTTTGTCACCCCACCTGTGTTTACTCGGCGGTCAGTGACGTCACGTGATGACCTCACACACACACAGGCTGAATCTTGTCGACTCCCCCTATGTCAGTGACGTCACGTGATGACCTCACACACACAGGCTGAATCTTGTCGACTCCCCCTATGTCAGTGACGTCACGTGATGACCTCACACACACACAGGCTGAATCTTCTCGATCGAACATTAACTTAAAATACAGGATAACACTAATACAGGATAACACTAATACACAATATTTTCATTTATTTATTATACAACCAATACATTTCATATACATTTCTGGTAATACAACAAAAAAAAATACAAATTTATTGAGAAAAGGTATAATTCATTGACTAAAATCAACATAGAGTAATTTTTCTTCTCTTGAAGAAATTCTGTGCATTTTGTTCTGGATCTTCTTCGTCGTCATCTGATATATAATAAACTTCTGGGGAGGATGATGGTGGGGAAGCCGGTGGATAATTTATGGGGGAAGACGGGGAATCCTCAACAATACATGAACTAGGTTGGGAATTTGTCATGAAATATTCCATCTCACTCCATACACATTTATCACAGTAACAGCTACTGGCACATTCTCCTCTCATATTAATCTCTTCATTCATATTATTATTAGTGCTACACGTAGCGGCATCCACATGAGACTGGGGAGAAGGTGCCATCTCGACGTGGGTAGGAGTTACAATATCCTGGATAAAAGCGTTAACATCAACTCCGTGAGTTGGAGGCACATTCTCAACATCCACATGAGGTCTGGGAGAAGACGCGATGGTAAGAGGGGCAGCAGCATCTCCATACGGGGGGGTAGGAGGCGGGGTGGGGGAGAGATGCACTACGTCTGGCGGGGTGGATCTCTCTCCTAACAAACCCATCAACTCGCAAATCATTTGCTCCTGTCGGATTTGATTTGCACGAATAAATTCCAACATCCGCATTATATTCACATCTGGCAAAGAAAATAATTTTCCCGATAAGAAGAATAAGATGCATCTTTAATTACATTAAAGTACAAAAGTTTTTTTTTACTGGTTAATACATACAGCTCTAAAAATCATTTATGTGTAAAAGAATAAAAGAAAAAGATTTTTCACTATTACAACAAGATTCACTTGGTTAATGAACAAAATCACTTACCATTTACCGCAGGAGGATGCTGATGAATCCAACATACACAGGGATACTGTCTTCCCTCCTCGTAGACACCTCCAACATACACAGGGATACTGTCTTCCCTCCTCGTAGACACCTCCAACATACACAGGGATACTGTCTTCCCTCCTCGTAGACACCTCCAACATACACAGGGATACTGTCTTCCCTCCTCGTAGACACCTCCAACATACACAGGGATACTGTCTTCCCTCCTCGCAGACACCTCCAACATACACAGGGATACTGTCTTCCCTCCTCGTAGACACCTCCAATATACACAGGGATACTGTCTTCCCTCCTCGTAGACACCTCCAACATACACAGGGATACTGTCTTCCCTCCTCGTAGACACCTCCAACATACACAGGGATACTGTCTTCCCTCCTCGTAGACATCTCCAACATACACAGGGATACTGTCTTCCCTCCTCGTAGACACCTCCAACATACACAGGGATACTGTCTTCCCTCCTCGCAGACACCTCCAACGGAACACTGAATTGGATTCATCCTTGACCCGACTTGTTCTTGAATTACAGTAGATCCAAACAGTGACCCAGCAAGGGCATTTTATACCAGTGTTGTGACCTTTGCTCCGCCTCTAAACGCCTCAGGCTCTACCCACCGTACGATAATTCCAATATTTTACACAGATTTTCATAATTCCACGTTGAATCATTAGCAAATACACTTGAACATGAAGGTATATTGAAATGCCCATATGCATATTTCAACATAAATTGTTTATTCTTTAATTTATTTTTACTAAAATCTTTAAATAAATATGGTATAATTTTCTTTACGCTTCTTCTTCTTATGACCAGAGCTTTGGTAAGATGGGTAAGGAAGAAGGATGGGTAAGGATGGAAATATTGGAGAAGGGTGGGAGGAGGGAGAGAGGTAGGATATAAAAGGTAAGTGGCCCAACCACTTTGGTGTAATTTAAAAAGTGTATGTGAAATGATAAGATATTCTTTAAGGGGTATAAGACTAACCCATCAGAGTCATATAGATATAACAGATATATAAGTACATGACTCTGAATTGGTAGTAATTATACAAGTTGCAATTGTTTTTTTTTTTCTTGCGATTGCACAACGGATATTTATGCGACAATGAAGGCAATAATTTTCTGGCCAGTTTATAGAATTACGTGACAATGGCTTCTTACAGGTGGTGTCCAGCCATAGTAAATAGCATAATTTTTACATTAGATTGTTATATAAGATGTCTCCCTAATTGGGGGCGATGATTTTCTCAGTATACATAGAAGGGTTCTGGCGTTACCCAATCTTCTTCATCAGGGAGGCTGCTCAATATCATGGGTCGAGGGTAATCATCTTTATGGATAAAACGCCGGACCCTCTGTGGGAGAGTCATTCTTTGAGTCCTGTGAGGAGGAGTATTGATGATATAATCTGTGGTATTTTCAACTTGTATAGGATGTTCTCTATCTGGCATGTATAGTTCTTGCATTGTATAGAGTTGTTTCTTTTTTAGGGTGTCAAGGCGTACATTTATGGCAGTAATATCTTGTTGTGTGTGTAAATCTGCCATTTTAACTCTGTCTCTCCTCCTGGTATCGGTAATGAAGCGAAGAGCTCTATTCTGGACCCTTTGTAACCGTAGCATGTTGGTCTTTGTTGTTAATGACATTGGGACACAAGGGTATTCGAGTATAGGTCGTATTAACATTTTCATTTTATACAGATGTTTTTTGACATGTGGAGGAGCTTGATTGAATCGAAAGAGACTGCTAAGACCGACTTTGGCTGTGTTGATCTTTTTATTTACATGAGATGTTGAGTGGAGCAACCTGTCTATTTCATATCCCAAGATCTTGTTAGGGTTTCTAATGGCTACGGGTGCACCTCTGATGGAGATACCTCCTTTATCTTCAATTGTTGATGCAAAACATCCTATCGTGCTAACAAGGACCTTGTCAGGATTAGTCGTAATTCTCCATTTCTTTTCCCAATTAGATGTTCTACGAAGTTCAATATTCATTTTTTCTATGACTCTCTCATACTTGTGTTTTCCTGTTACCGGAGTTGATGAGACGACATGAATAACATCATCTGCAAATTGCGTTATAATTGTATCATTAAACTCTGGTTGAGGAAGGTCATTCACATAAATGTTGAATAGAATTGGACTTAGACAAGAACCTTGTGGGACACAAGGTGTTGGTATAAAAGGCTCTGTCGACCTGCCATGAAAGGTGGGAATGATTTTTCTTTGAGTTAAGAAATTATATATTACTCTGAGAAAAGTCCAGTTATGGTCTGGTAGGTCAATAAGTTTGTATATAAGACCATCATGCCATATGCTATCAAAAGCTTTATGAACATCTCTGGTGGCAATTAGGGCAAGATTGTCCTGATGTTTTAGACTTGCTACTGTATCGAAAATAATATTTATTGCATGATGGGTACCTCTATGTGTTCTAAAGCCAAATTGTTTTTCAGTAAAAAAGTGATTAAACTCCATATAGTAGTTCAGTTTGTTGGAAATGATCTTTTCAAAAACTTTTCCAGTGACTTCAAGTAAGGATATAGGTCAATAGTTCCCTGGTTGGTGGATGTCTTTATTGGGCTTACCAAGAAAGATCATCCTAGCAGTCTTAAAAACAACTGGAAAATGTCCTGAGGCCAAGATGGCATTAAAGATATTTACCAAAGACTGTTTACAATTTCTGGGTAGGAACTTTATTTGTTTCATTGTTATTCCAGAGAGGCCAGGGGCTCTATTTCTCATTCTTCCAATAACCTGACTCATCTCTAGTAATGTAATAGGTCTAGTAAGCGGGTGGGTATCTTCAAGAGTTGAAGTATCGATGGAAGGTAGTGGTTGTAGATCATCCAAGTTCTCATCTCTCCATTCATTGACCAACTGATAGTGATTATTGTTAAATTGGCGACTGTTATTGTGGGAGAGAATTTTCTCCCATACATCACCCATCAAATTAGCCTGGTCCTGTGGATCGTCAAGTTTAATTTCAGCATCTTCATCATCCTCATCAGTGAAGGTATGAACTAGGTAGTTAGGAGCCTTGTGCTTTGCCCCTAAAAGTTGTCGGATCTTACTCCAAAATTTTGCTGGTTCACGTTTATACTGATTAGCTTGAAGGACTAGCAATTTCCATAAGCCCCGTTTGTGATGACTAATCATGTTACTTAATTCTTGCCTTAATCGGTGCAGTGTAGCTACTGGTGGTTGTCGCGTTTGAAGATGCCTTCGACATTCTCCTTGATAATTTCTTAAATTGTCTCTAATTTCCCTAGTAGGTTTATATTGTTGGTATATCTTTGTGGAAGCTAATTGACAAGTTGCATTAGTAGCTTCAATTATTCGATTATGCAGGGACCTGATTGCATCATCAATTGCAGTGGAAGGTAGATTTTCCAATGACACAATTTCATCGTCACCCAGAATTGCCCTGAAGGGGTCAAATCCTAGGGTGTTAAGATTGGGTTTAGGAGGGACAGGGATTCTAAATGGAGAAGTTTGTAGTTGTATTATAACAGGGATATGGTCAGATCACGTTTCCACCAGGAGAGATACGACAATGAAAGATGTCACAGTCTCTGTTTGTCAGTACTATATCTGGTGTCCCTGGATGAGGACCAATATACGATTTAAAGAATGGGCCTTGAAATGACAAGTTTCTGGCTGTCATAATATTAAATAGTTGTTTTCCTTTCAAGTCGCCCAGTGGAATACCAACTCCACAGTTAAAGAAGGCAGGGTGATGAACATTAAAATCTCCCGCTAGAATTGTTGGAATATTTCTGCTTAATATCCTATGTAGAGGAATTGACTCTATATATGGTTGTCTCGGGGGAAAATATCCAGTTCTTATCAACAGTTGGCCATGAGACGTCGTCAGCTCTATTGCAAGAATGTTATTTTCATCAATGTGAATATTTCGAAACACATAGCCTAATTTAACTAAGATGGCTACGCCACTATAGGGTCGTCTCGATTTCTCCAGAGTAGAGTAACCACGTAATTTAATATGTTGATCAACTCTCGCAGCTGTCTCGTTCAAGAGTAAAACATCGGGATTGTAATTATGTAGTTCAACCTCAAGAAGGTAACGGTTATTAAAGAAATGTTGAACATTAAGTTGGAAAATTGTAATCCCCATTATTTCTTGCACTTCGCTCGTGTACTGCGGTCTGAACGCCTGCAAGTAATGTCTTGTTTGGTATCCACACTATTCCTGCTGGACTCGTCAAGGGGAGGAGGGAACTTCTGCGTAGTTGCTTGTGTATTAAGAATGCCATCATCTTCACTAGAGGTGGTAATATTAACAGACTCATTAGAATCGTTAGAGTCATCATCAGAAAACTGAGGTATGCTATTCCCAGTTACAGGAAGCAGAGGCTCGTGAGAGTTAATGGGAGACTGTGGAGGCTCCAAGGAATAATTAGATAGGCAAGGTGAGTTACCTTGGGAAAGTTCCTGTTCAACAGGATCAACTTCAATAGCGGGAGAGTAGGCACCAATTTCTGGGGCATTGTTATGTTCAGGTGTTGACTTATCGGGTTGAGGGGAGTTGACAACCTGGGTATGCAAGGTGGGCGATCCCTGGGCCAGGGATGACTTAGGCTTATTTTTAGATGTAGAGTAGGGTACATACTTCTTGTTATGAGAAGGCTGGGTCATAATAGCCTTCACATTTTCTGGGATAGTGATGGGCGTGATCCCATTAGCCATTAACAGATCATTTAAAACCTGAGAGCAGAGTTGAATGTCACCACCTGCTATGTCTTTGGCCATCATATACATTAGTTGTGTTCTCGTCATATCCCCGGCTGTGGATACCTGAGACATAGGAGATGAGACTGAACCTTGTTGTTGCGTTTGTGTATGTGGTAGGTGGGGCGCTCCAAGAGGGGCAGAATTCCAAACATTGGAACCATTGGTAGAGACCTGAGGAGTCCCACTTGATCCAGGCAGAGCTGGGAAGGAAGTTTGGGACATCGTTGGCGGTGCCTGGGGAGTGGTCTTCTTAGAAGTGGACAGTTTCTTGGCTTCAAGAATTTTCTGCATTTCCTTTTTCCTTTCAGGACAAATAGCAGAAACAGCATGATGTTTTCCGTTGCAGAGGACACATTTGGGTGTATTTTTATTATTACAATCTCGATAAGAATGTTGGTCAGAGCAAATGCTACAAATCTGCCCTTGAGTACTGCATTTGTTGGTGTTATGACCAAAGGCATAACATTTAAAACATTGTGTCACATTGACAAATCGTTCAAGAGAGATTTGGTCAGGTGTACATCTGGTGCCAAAACATTTGAAGCCATTTTGACACACAAGTTTGGCCTCCTCAGGTGTCTCAAGTATTAACTTTAAGGTTACCTTGTTGTTGTTAGGATTAGAGAATTTATGTGCTTCGACAGCCCTAAATTCAGAATTCTCTGTATTAAAGTCCTCAACAATTTCATTCACTGTGCTATGTCTCATGAAACTGTTAATTCTGGCAACAAACACAGTCCTCTGAGCTTGATAGCTCTCAGGTGCAACTGGGGTAACACCAGAAGTCTTCAGTTTGTCAAGGACATCATGCTTCAGCAGTTGAAGTAACTCTTCTTCCGAAGAGAGGAGAAGTACTGCTCCAGCGTGGGTTTGAAAAACATCCACTGGAGCAACAGTTGAGTTCGAGCAAATACATGCTAGAATTTCTTTCATCGACTTTTGGTGTCCATCAATACGTAATCTTACTCGTATCCTCGCCATGATGTCTAGGAAGGAACATCTGGCAGAGGAGTTCTTAACAAAAAGGGATCTTTCCTTAATGTTAATCTAACATCCTATTTCAGCTGACTTATGAAGGTCAGCCCCTAAGATAGCCTACCCTCGAGTAGTGAGGGGAAAGGGCCCAAGGCAAAGATCGGCCGGATTTTAAAAAACCCACACGGGCTACCGGATAGTCAAAATGCCTTGTGTTAACTCGCCAAAGCGAAGTTGCCGAAAAAGAAGAAGATAGGAAAGTCAGAAGGATAGCAATGCATGTAGTGTGTTAGTGTGTGGGCCAGTGTTGATGTATGGGTGAGGGGAGGATGGGGAAAGATGGGGGGATGGGGATGAGAGGGGTGAACAAGCAAGCAAGTCACCGCCGTACCCTCTTGATGGGATGGGGCTCGAAGTGACTGCCAGCAAGTTTCCTCTCAGCTCTGGTGAAGAACTACTCAGGATAACCCAAGAAAAATCTCGAGCAACATTGTTCAGAGTTGCTCAGCTGAAGAGCAGGAACGACGACGTCTTCTCTCCACGGTGGCTGGGCTGCTTCTCCCTCTTTACGCTATAATTTGCCCCTCAAGGAAGGTTCCTTGATGTTGGTGAGGGGCTCTTGATTTAGGGAATTGGATCTGTGCTCCAGTTCCCCGAATTAAGCCTGAATGCCTTCCACATGCCCCCCCCCCCCAGGCGCTGTATAATTCTCCGGGTTTAGCGCTTCCCCCTTGATTATAATAATAATAATAATAATACGCTATAATTTGTTAACTTATACACAAAATATATAGCATATAAGACGCACACCAATGATTTTTCATGTTGAATCCTCTAATTATTACCGTACATGAAATTTCTCTTGTATACAATTTTCTCATATATATTTGTATAATGTTTTAAATCCACCCCGAAACTATCTATATATATTAATATGTGTTTGTTCACATATATAGTAATCCAATGACCCATATTTTCACCTTGATCGTTCAATATATTAATGATGAAAATTACCGGCTTATCTTTTATCCTCATAATAACTTCATTTATATTATTTGCGGCAAAACATCCCAAATACGAGCCGTATCTTCCCGTATGATGTTTCAAGGCAATATTTATCTCTTCACAATTCATGATCTATACTCGTGGATGCACTATCACTGTTCTATTTTCATTTATATTTAAAATCGCGTTAGTTTCACCAAACATCAGACTAATTCTATTCTCATCTTTCGGTTTACCAAATGTCATATCTATTCTCAAATTGTAAAGTAAAAGGACACAAGTGCAACTAATGTGACATTTATTGTGGCAACGTTTCGCTCTTCAGGAGCTTTATCAAGCCATTACAAACAATACATGGACACAGAGGGTATATAAAGGCTCAGAGTGAGGTGCAATACTAGTGAGGTACCATTTCGATGTTCACTAGTGGTGGTAGTAGTAGTAGTAGTAGTAGTAGTAGTAGTAGTGGTGGTAGTGACAAAAGTAATACAATATGGTAGAGCAATTAATTCGTACATGAGTAAAAGGATATAAAAGCTATTACTTGGGTAACATAAAAATAGGTTGGACAAATATAGACTGGAAAGAGGCAGCTTGTTTCAGTGTTCACTCTCTGTAATGTGCTTTGTGTAGTATAACAGGAGAGACTATGTGATGGCAGGGTTTACTGTTTTCAGGAGGATTCTTGCTAAGACTTCAGAGATGGTGAAGCTGCCGTTGTTTTGTTTAATTGTATTCGAAACAGCGATCAGTGCTGATTCGAGGCACTTGCGTCTGCGGAAATTAGTTTCTTTGATCATTAATTGGGCGTCCCTGAATTTCATGAGATGATTGGTGGAATTTCGGTGTTGTACACAGGCGTTGTTCAAGTTATCGTTCCTACATGCGTAAATGTGTTCATTGAGGCGGGTGTCGAGGTTTCTTGCTGTTTCACCTACGTAAATCTTGTCACAGCCTCCACAGGGTATAGTGTAAACTCCTGTATTGACTGGTTCGTGGTGCTTGGGTTTTGTCCTGGTTAGATCCTTTATTGAAGTGCTAGAAGCGATGGCGACTCTGGTGTTAGCTTGTGAATGTACTTTTGAGACGTTCAGTGCAACCTGGCTGTTGGGAAGAATAATAACTTTGTTGGGAGTGGTGTTGGTGCGTGGAGAATTAATGATCTGAAGAGCTCTTTTCTTGCAGTCTTTGATGAAAAAAGAAGGAAAATGTAACTCAGTGAATGTTTGGTGAATGTATGTACATTCCTCGTCAAGAAACTCAGGACTACAAATTCGGTATGCTCTTAGGAAAAACCCGATGATGATGCCTCTTTTGGTCTTGGTATCTTGACTGGAATAGAAGTGAGATCATTTTTATTGGTGGGTTTCCGATAAACTTGAAATCTTAGGTTGTTGTCTACTTTGTGAATGAGGACGTCGAGGAAAGGGAGCTTGTCATTGGACTCTTCTTCTAGTATAAACTGGATCGCCGGTTCAACTGCGTTGAGCCTTGCCTGAAGATTCTGTACATCAAAACGTTTTGGAGTTATTACGAGGACATCGTCCACGTAACGTAACCAAGTGACGCTTGAAGGGATGATGTTGGCGAAGTGTTCGGACTCTAGGTGTTCCATGTATAAGTTGGCTAGAACGGCACTTATGGGGGACCCCATTCCCATGCCGTAGGTTTGTTTGTAGAGCTTGTTATTGAAAGAAAAACAGTTGAAATTAACACAGAGTTCAATCAAGTCAACAAAATCTCCGGGAGGTAGAGGGAGATTAAGGTCCTGATTGACTTTACGTCGTAGAACCTCGATGGCTTTTTTGGTAGGTACTTTTGTGAAGAGGGAAGCCACATCCAAACTGCTTAGTTTCTTGTTACATATGGAGAGGTTACGGATGCGGTTGAGAAGGTCGCCTGAGTTTTTAAGATGAGCGGGGCTGATGGTCCCCAGAAGGCAGGAAAGATGTTTGGCAAGAACTCCGGCTAGTTTGTGTGGAGCACTGCCTATTCCTGACGTGATAGGTCTGAGAGGAATATTGTGTTTATGGGTCTTGGATAAACCATACATGTGTGCTGGTTTAGGGTTGCTTGGTAACAAGTACTTTACATATTGTCGGTAATTCTACCAACTTTATTATTCTCAAATTACCATTCTTCTCGACAGATATAGCATTCTTGACGTGTTCACTTCTCAGGTCAACACCTAATACTGCCTTGGAGAAAACTCTTATATGTAATCAGATGATCAGTCTCCAAACCCAGAGATTTCAAGGTAGCGTAATATAACCTACTCGCGTGGGTAGGGAATTTACAGTCAATATTTCAAGGTAGCGTAATATAACCTACTCGCGTGGGTAGGGAACTTACAGTCAATATTTCAAGGTAGCGTAATATAACCTACTCGCGTGGGTAGGGAACTTACAGTCAATATTTCAAGGTAGCGTAATATAACCTACTCGCGTGGGTAGGGAACTTACAGTCAATATTTCAAGGTAGCGTAATATAACCTACTCGCGTGGGTAGGGAACTTACAGTCAATATTTCAAGGTAGCGTAATATAACCTACTCGCGTGGGTAGGGAACTTACAGTCAATATTTCAAGGTAGCGTAATATAACCTACTCGCGTGGGTAGGGAACTTACAGTCAATATTTCAAGGTAGCGTAATATAACCTACTCGCGTGGGTAGGGAACTTACAGTCAATATTTCAAGGTAGCGTAATATAACCTACTCGCGTGGGTAGGGAACTTACAGTCAATATTTCAAGGTAGCGTAATATAACCTACTCGCGTGGGTAGGGAACTTACAGTCAATATTTCAAGGTAGCGTAATATAACCTACTCGCGTGGGTAGGGAACTTACAGTCAATATTTCAAGGTAGCGTAATATAACCTACTCGCGTGGGTAGGGAACTTACAGTCAATATTTCAAGGTAGCGTAATATAACCTACTCGCGTGGGTAGGGAACTTACAGTCAATATTTCAAGGTAGCGTAATATAACCTACTCGCGTGGGTAGGGAACTTACAGTCAATATTTCAAGGTAGCGTAATATAACCTACTCGCGTGGGTAGGGAACTTACAGTCAATATTTCAAGGTAGCGTAATATAACCTACTCGCGTGGGTAGGGAACTTACAGTCAATATTTCAAGGTAGCGTAATATAACCTACTCGCGTGGGTAGGGAACTTACAGTCAATATTTCAAGGTAGCGTAATATAACCTACTCGCGTGGGTAGGGAACTTACAGTCAATATTTCAAGGTAGCGTAATATAACCTACTCGCGTGGGTAGGGAACTTACAGTCAATATTTCAAGGTAGCGTAATATAACCTACTCGCGTGGGCAGGGAACTTACAGTCAATATTTCAAGGTAGCGTAATATAACCTACTCGCGTGGGCAGGGAACTTACAGTCAATATTTCAAGGTAGCGTAATATAACCTACTCGCGTGGGTAGGGAACTTACAGTCAATATTTCAAGGTAGCGTAATATAACCTACTCGCGTGGGTAGGGAACTTAGTCAATATTTCAAGGTAGCGTAATATAACCTACTCGCGTGGGTAGGGAACTTACAGTCAATATTTCAAGGTAGCGTAATATAACCTACTCGCGTGGGTAGGGAACTTACAGTCAATATTTCAAGGTAGCGTAATATAACCTACTCGCGTGGGTAGGGAACTTACAGTCAATATTTCAAGGTAGCGTAATATAACCTACTCGCGTGGGTAGGGAACTTACAGTCAATATTTCAAGGTAGCGTAATATAACCTACTCGCGTGGGTAGGGAACTTACAGTCAATATTTCAAGGTAGCGTAATATAACCTACTCGCGTGGGTAGGGAACTTACAGTCAATATTTCAAGGTAGCGTAATATAACCTACTCGCGTGGGTAGGGAACTTACAGTCAATATTTCAAGGTAGCGTAATATAACCTACTCGCGTGGGTAGGGAACTTACAGTCAATATTTCAAGGTAGCGTAATATAACCTACTCGCGTGGGTAGGGAACTTACAGTCAATATTTCAAGGTAGCGTAATATAACCTACTCGCGTGGGTAGGGAACTTACAGTCAATATTTCAAGGTAGCGTAATATAACCTACTCGCGTGGGAAGGGAACTTACAGTCAATATTTCAAGGTAGCGTAATATAACCTACTCGCGTGGGTAGGGAACTTACAGTCAATATTTCAAGGTAGCGTAATATAACCTACTCGCGTGGGTAGGGAACTTACAGTCAATATTTCAAGGTAGCGTAATATAACCTACTCGCGTGGGTAGGGAACTTACAGTCAATATTTCAAGGTAGCGTAATATAACCTACTCGCGTGGGCAGGGAACTTACAGTCAATATTTCAAGGTAGCGTAATATAACCTACTCGCGTGGGCAGGGAACTTACAGTCAATATTTCAAGGTAGCGTAATATAACCTACTCGCGTGGGTAGGGAACTTACAGTCAATATTTCAAGGTAGCGTAATATAACCTACTCGCGTGGGTAGGGAACTTAGTCAATATTTCAAGGTAGCGTAATATAACCTACTCGCGTGGGTAGGGAACTTACAGTCAATATTTCAAGGTAGCGTAATATAACCTACTCGCGTGGGTAGGGAACTTACAGTCAATATTTCAAGGTAGCGTAATATAACCTACTCGCGTGGGTAGGGAACTTACAGTCAATATTTCAAGGTAGCGTAATATAACCTACTCGCGTGGGTAGGGAACTTACAGTCAATATTTCAAGGTAGCGTAATATAACCTACTCGCGTGGGTAGGGAACTTACAGTCAATATTTCAAGGTAGCGTAATATAACCTACTCGCGTGGGTAGGGAACTTACAGTCAATATTTCAAGGTAGCGTAATATAACCTACTCGCGTGGGTAGGGAACTTACAGTCAATATTTCAAGGTAGCGTAATATAACCTACTCGCGTGGGTAGGGAACTTACAGTCAATATTTCAAGGTAGCGTAATATAACCTACTCGCGTGGGTAGGGAACTTACAGTCAATATTTCAAGGTAGCGTAATATAACCTACTCGCGTGGGTAGGGAACTTACAGTCAATATTTCAAGGTAGCGTAATATAACCTACTCGCGTGGGTAGGGAACTTACAGTCAATATTTCAAGGTAGCGTAATATAACCTACTCGCGTGGGTAGGGAACTTACAGTCAATATTTCAAGGTAGCGTAATATAACCTACTCGAGTGGGTAGGGAACTTAGTCAATATTAAGAATCATTTCTGAATTAATTGTAACCCCGAAATGATTCAAATCTTCATGTTGAAAATATAATGGATTAAAATTATATCCTCCATCATATGTCTTCATATCAACTAATATAATAAATATCTTATCGGGTATGACTTGTCCCCAAGGATTATCTGCGATCAATTGTGTTTGATTAGATGTTAGAATATATGATTTAAATAATGTCTTCTTGAGCAGATATTCACACCCCTGCGGGTTTACCCTCATACTTGAATTCAATGCAATTAATGCATTCGTATACGGAATAACTTTATCGATCCATAATTTAATGGAATTAATATTATATTTATATGTTTTTCCGCTTAATGGAGTCATAATTGCCCATGCGGGTGAATGTAATTCAAGTCTCAATCGACATTCGACACTATCCAGGATATATTCGTCAAAACTACTCACATCCAGCATCAAAGGGAAACAAGTATTCACTTAATTTACCTTCGTCTTTCTTAATATCATCTAAATCACCTGATGTAATAGTACTACTTGCTGTGTCTTTATTACGAAAGAATGCTATTCTTCCCAATGTATCTAATTTTGATGGGGATAAATGCTTAAGCAGTTTAATATAACCCGTATATGAATAAAATGGATTCGATTCTATAAGTTGTTCATTGAGATACAAACACACAGATTTGAATATTGTCTGACTTATAGAGTTCACAAATATGACCTTATCTCCGTCTCCCAGTGCACTCCCATCCTCATTTGATATATTTATGTTCATTTCCAAGGCCAGACTCGTTAAATCTAAAAAATGACCTTCTGAACTTTGTATTCTAAATTCGAGAAATTTATCAGATCCTTGATTTACTGGTAATACTTCACATGTGCGTCTAGCTGCTATTGAGGATTCAATAATGGTGTGTCCTGGTAATTTTGGGAATCCATCAGTTATGGAATGAGAATAAGTGGGGACGGGGGCGTTGAGCCCCCCCCCCTGGTGTAACGTATAGAGCACCAGCCGACATACTAACAATATGACAGTTGAAGAATTGAGACACTTATGCAACACATGGGAATCTTTATTGAAGAAACGTTTCGCCACACAGTGGCTTCATCAGTCCAATACAAAGTAGAAATGGGTAAGGAGAGTAGAAGTATGAGGTAATCAGTCCCTCAACCTGGATTCGATGTGTTCAGTCCATCACTCTTGTAGTAAGTGCAGCATAGGGCCAGAGAGGTGGCTTATATACTGCGGTGAGATGAGTCCAAGCAGGAGGAGGCGGGATCTTAGTGGGACCTGCCACTAATGTAAGTAGGTCATCGTCCAATGGTTTGGGCAAGACTTCAACGCTTGCCCAAACCTTTGGACGATGACCTACTTACATTAGTGGCAGGTCCCACTAAGATCCCGCCTCCTCCTGCTTCAACTCATCTCACCGCAGTATATAAGCCACCTCTCTGGCCCTATGCTGCACTTACTACAAGAGTGATGGACTGAACACATCGAATCCAGGTTGAGGGACTGATTACCTCATACTTCTACTCTCCTTACCCATTTCTACTTTGTATTGGACTGATGAAGCCACTGTGTGGCGAAACGTTTCTTCAATAAAGATTCCCATGTGTTGCATAAGTGTCTCAATTCTTCAACTTGTCGGTTTTCAAAACCATTCATCACAAATATGACAGTTAACAATAAACTAAAATTAATTAAATATTCCACTTTCTTTTATTATTAAATTTCAATCGTTTCAAACCAATCTTTCTACTTCCTCCGGATAATAACTTCTGTCCGACACCTTCAATGTTTCTTCACCTCAATTTCTCGCAGAATTTTTCAATTCAATACCATTATTAACATCGTTCAACACATTTTGTCCGTATTGTAATACTCCCGGAGCAAAGGTATTCAATAAGAATGGTAATGCTTTTCTGGCCATCCCACCGAGAAATGACAATAATCCTCCGCCCCTCCCTCTAGCTTTATATAATATGATATCATCTAATCCTGCTCCTTTCACCCTCGAAGTATCAAAGAGTTTCAGGAATGATTCCACTGAAGGAGGAGAGAAACTCGTTCTCATCTTGACGGTTCGTTCAATATTAACTCAACTTGATCATTCACTCGTTTTATAGGTCTTAAATGTAGTACACATACAGTAGAACACTTGTCATTATATTGAATTAACCTTCCTTTCTGATCAGCGAGCTTAATACTCACTTGATCAATTATCTTTTTATTAAGTGGTTTGTACATTGTGGGATCATAATTAGATCTTAATGTATTAATATCAACTACTCCCAAAAGAGATACCAACTGATCGCCAAAATTAATCGGATCAATCAAATCACTATATATTAACATATAATTAATACCTGATTCAGGATCGGGCGGGTTTACCGCCTTTACACCAGACTCGTTAAAAATAATCTCTTTTTTTATAGGTAAAGACATACAAAATTTCATTACCTGAGAACCCTAACATATCGCTTCCTTCTTTATCAAATTCCAACCCCACATAACAGCTAGTAATATCAGAAGGTAGTATAATTTTTTTTTTTAAGTTAATAACCACTCTGTTTATTCCTTGATGATATGTGAACACAAATGAGTTTTTTGGGATGATAATACCCGGAGAGAGTTTATCTGGAGAGAGTTCCGGGGGTCAACGCCCCCGCGGCCCGGTCTGTGACCAGGCCTCCTTAGGTCAGTGTCCCAGGATGCGACCCACACCAGTCCACTAACACCCAGGTACCCATTTTACTGATGGGGAACATAGACAACAGGTGGAAAGAAACACGTCCAATGTTTCTACTCTGGCTGGGAATCGAACCCAGGCCCTCACCGTGTGAAGCGAGAGCGTTAACCACCAGGCCACCAGAGCCCTACCCGTCATCCTTTTAACTGATCTTATCAGATTTTCATTAATATCCTCATTTATTGCCTCTAAAATCCTTGTCATACCACCTCCAATAATTTTGCTCATATCAGTTTTATGGATATATTTATTTACTGTAGATTTCTCATATTTAATACATATCTTCAAATTCTTTTGTGATATATAATGTGTCTTGGGGTAAATTATATTTTTCAGAGCAACCTCATAATCAGTTTTATTATCTAATATAATGGGGTCATATAATTTATTAATGAAAGCTGAAGGTGTGTTGGCGGGAAATAAATCAAGACTGGAATCACTACAGACGTATAGAAGACGTTCAGCCATCTCCACACTCTTATAACACACACTGAGTAAAAACATAACATCACAGAGTTTATATACTCACCTAATATGATATCCATGATGTTTCTTCTCTCCTTGCACCGCCTCCTTTATGTAATAATTGTTTTCTCACTTTTGTATTCCTCACAAAATCAAAATGTATACCTGATATATTTAATAAATGCTTTATTTCTGTTAAGTAATCAGAATCGATTCTTCTCGCTGATTTCACATTGTTTTCTGATAAAACATTTAATATTTCAATAATATTACGTCCAGTAATGGGGGTAAGAAGGTCACCATTCTCATCCCAACTCACCAAAGGATTTCTTTGCAATAATACCAACATTGATTTCACATATTCTATATTTCTCGCACTCACTCTTATGTGCATGAATCTTGACAAATCTGGGGTTTTCTGAGGTTTCACCGAGGTGAGAGCAGGTGGGTTGACTTCCATGACGGGACTGAGCTTAATCTTGCGTTTAACACCACGCTTCAAGCATCCACCTCCTCCTTCTAAATTCTCATCACCCTCCGATTTTACTATCTCGAGAGGTTTGCGTTTCATAACTGAAGTTGGTACAAGATAAAATTCTTTCATGATTTATTAAACAATCTTGAAATAATACCTACTGCTAGAGGTATTATAATACTAAGAAGATTTCCACCTCTGATACTCAGCAAATATTTCTTTTTTACGCTGAAAACCGATTTTCTTACAAGCTAATGATCTAATCTCGTTCTTGTACTTTTTAAATATTTTAGGCTCTAATGGTATTTTATTCTAGATCAAATTCTTGAAAATCTCACTGATACAACTTATGAGTGTTTTCTTAAACTGTTGTAATAAACTCTTCCGTTGGTTGCCTGGGAGACTATTAAGTAATGTAATTAATTCTTTAAATTTTTCTAATAATGATTTTTTCATTGTACCTTCAACAAATCTCCTTCTTTGACCCACGAATTAAAAGTGGAATCATAACCTTTATAAGATACCAAATAATGCGTAATTCCACCAATTTTTTTTCGTTTCAATACTCTGTCGATAATATATTCTGGAGGTGGTATGACTGGGGTCAATTCTTCGCGATAAAATGTTCCTTTAATCTTTTCACCTTTCAAATCTATCAAATGATATGTTGTTATAGGTTGAGAATTATTAATTCTATATATTTTAAATATTTCCTCTGTATTTTGTGTGTGAAACCCTCGGTTAAACGCGGATGATCTGCTGCTCAGAGTCACTCTTGTTGCGTCTCCAACAGCCAATTTCTTACTGATTCGTTTCTTATTGGATCTTCCATTTTTATAATTTATGCGAAACTGATTCCTTATATCGTTCAATGTCGTAATACCATGGACTTGCAATGGGGTTTTACCACCAATCCCCGAGTGTGGGGTTGAATTATACGCATCTACCAATCCATTTAACACTTTGGAATAATTAAATGTATTGGCACTTGTCATATACTTGTATAATTTACGTTTCAACGTTTGCAAGCCTCTCTCTGCAATGTTTGCAAGCCTCTCTCTGCAATGTTTGCAAGCCTCTCTCTGCAATGTTTGCAAGCCTCTCTCTGCAATGTTTGCAAGCCTCTCTCTGCAATGGAAGCTTTTGTTTCATTCGAAAATACATGATATAACTTTACATGCTTACTCTGGAGATAATTCTGTACCTGTTTATTTAGAAACTCCCTGCCTTTATCTGTAAATAATCTCGATATATTCTTCGCCTTTTCATTCTCCAATATGTTTTGTAATGCATGTAAAGTGCTCGGTCCGTCTTTCTTTTTCATGAGTACTGCTTGTAAATATCTTGAAAAAACATCGATACACACGAGAATGTATTTATATCCATCATTATATCTGGATAATTTAGACATATCACCCAAGTCACAGGTTAATATCACTCTGGGTTTGGGAGCAATTATTTTCCTACGAGGAAACTTCTTAGGTTTAAGAACATATAAAGTATATGATCTTTCTGAATTTAAGAAATTTCTGACCTCTTTCAAGGTTATGGACGAATCAATCTTTTTTACAGCTGTATATAAACTGTTTACACCAGAGAATGATCCCACAGAACCAGGATCTCTATAAACCTTTTCAATTAATTTTGTTCGCTCCATTGGTATACAATTTCGTAAGAATCCTGCCGTAACACATTGGTTTGCAACTGTAATGCTTCTGGTGCATTTAATGCAAGGTCTATGAATAAATAACTAAAGGGTGATCGTTTTATAGCAGATTTATATATATTTACAAATTCTTTATTTTTTCCGAAAACTTGTCGCCCCAGAATCTCTGCTTGTCCAAGATCCCTCATTTTAAATAAAGCAAAATGCGTGGCGTTTAAAGCCATGGTACGACTATATCGCCCTCCGTGAAATATATTTTGAGTAATCAGAATAATGCTTATATTA
This sequence comes from Cherax quadricarinatus, assembly GCF_038502225.1. NCBI lineage: Eukaryota > Metazoa > Arthropoda > Malacostraca > Decapoda > Parastacidae > Cherax > Cherax quadricarinatus. Next base: position 17,396,706 of record NC_091366.1, read on the forward strand.
TGATGTCTACCTTTAGTAAAACATTCGAGAATAATTTCACTGTTACCAACTTTTAAAAATAGATCATCAACAATAATTATTGTATTTTCATCGGATGATACAATAACATTCAGCGGGTCGATAATATCTTTACTTAATGTTAATTTATGAGATATCTCTGAATCTTGTTCCAAGGGATGTGATGTCACCCCGCATATTATAATGTTATGAAATTTTTCATGGTATAACTTTAATAATTTTGATGTGAAATAAGATTTGCCACTATTCGAATAACCGGCAATGATAATCCTTGATGGATAACGAAATATATCAACGTCAGCAGATGTGTATGTTGTCAAGTTCATTGTACCGTCGAGAGAGATTATGTTTACCATAGAGAGGTGACTTGTACACTGTAAGTGTTAATGGGTTTTCAAATTATATATCAGCTAAGTTAATGAGGGAGGAGACACAGAGCAACCTCCTGTTGTGGAGCGGGACTGCCTCACCAAAATTAGTTACTTTATGGTACCGATTGACACGGATGTTCAGTGTTATTTCTGTTCTTCTGCTGAACAACGGTTTAGTGCCGATGGAGGTAGCGTAGGTAGCAATGATACGGCCGTGGACTAGTTTGGCTTTAATTGGGTAGGAGTGAGTACACAACGGGCAGTGTGAGGGAGTGACCGCAAGCCAGTCCGTGGAGGGGGAGCACTTGTGTATGTCAAGTCGGTCGGCCTAGGAGTGAGGGAGAGGCATGGGCCGGCAGGCTGGCGTGCCTACCTAGAGGCCTGGATACAGAGGGCAGCACCTGAGTGGCGCGAAATATGAACTAAGCTGGCAGACAGCATGGGCTGTCGGTGCAGACAGTACAGGCTGTCTACATCAGTAAGGAGATACGTAATGACCGTGTGATTTTCTACCTTGGGTGTCAACACCTTTACTCACAACTAACTGTTTTTAGTGAGGTTCCTTCTTCGTCCTCCATTGATGAGCTTTTACACCTCTTCTCGTCCTCTGTTTTAACCGCAGCTTCTCATTCTATACCCCAAACTTCGGGCAGGCATTCTCAGAAATGCATGCCTTGGTGGTCTCCTGCTTGTGCTCGTGCAGTACATTTGAAACGCGCTGCATGGGGCAGGTACTGGTACAATAGAACCACAGAGAGACTTCTTGATTTTAAGCAGAATCGTACGATCGCTCGCCGTGTCATCCGTGATGCTAAATGCACTTGCTGGCGAGATTATGTCTCCACCATCACCTCTGCTTCCTCTAGGAGTGCAGTCTGGAAAAATGTACGAAAACTGAGTGGTAAATATTCTCCTGACCCGGCTCCTGTTCTGCGGGTTGCCGGTGTTGATATAGCAAACCCACTAGATGTTGCCAATGAAATTGGCAATCATCTGGTCCGTATTTCTCAGGGGCTACATCTATGCCCCTCGTTTCTTTCCTCAAAGTCTGCCAGAGAGTTAGCACCCTTGGACTTTTCTTCTCTCAGAGAAGAACAGTATAATGTGCCTTTTACACTTCAAGAACTGGAGGCAACACTCTCAGCTTGCCGATCATCGGCAGCTGGGCCTGACGACATTCATATTCATATGCTACAACATTTACATCAGTCAGCCCTGGCAGTCCTATTACGCCTTTTCAATCTTATTTGGTCACAATGAGTTCTTCCACAGCCATGGAAATCTGCCATTGTTCTCCCTTTCCGCAAACCAGGCACTACGGGACATTAAGCCTCCCACTATCGTCCCATTGCTCTTACCAGTGCAGTTTGCAAAGTGATGGAACGCCTAGTAAATAGACGTTTAGTGTGGTATTTAGAGACACACAACAGTCTCTCCACTCGTCAATATGGCTTTCATAAGGGACGTTCTACCATAGACCCCTTACTACGCTTAGATACGTATATTCGTAATGTCTTTGCGAATAACCACTCAGTTATTGCCATATTTTTTGACCTTGAGAAGGTGTGAAGGCTTACTCAGCCCTGTAACAACTTCAGTCAGTATTACCAAGGCTGGCTCCTCCTCAGGAAAATTAATGAATAGAAAAAGAATAAAAACTGACAAACATGAACACTTTATTATTAAAAAAATATAAAATATAAAATACTTAAATATGAAATATTTAACCTACTCTAAAGAAAAATGAAAAGCGAAAAATATAAATGATATTTAACTTTAATGCTAATATGTACAGGTCAACTTGGGTGTCTGATGTTGGTGACACTGCGTGTTGTTGAAATCGTAGCCATTGCTGGTGATGTGAGGGGGGGATCACAGGTGTTGGTGACGACCCAACGGCTCGCTCTTCACAGAGTCTATAGCCATGAATAATCAGTCCAGATGACAGGAAAGCAGGTTCTTTACCACTGCAATGATGAGGGGTTATGTCCTGCGACTGCATACATATTAACAGGTAGGTAGATCCAACATGGGACGTCTCGGGACGTTAGTCCATCTCTGTAAATACTTCTCGTTGGTTGGCAGCTGACCCAATCTGTCATTCCAAGCTGGAAAGAGAGACAGGTTACCCACTGCTTAAAAACTCACTCTCCATGATAAGTGTATACCTGGAGTTTACCTGGAGAGAGTTTCGGGGGTCAACGCCCCTGCGGCCCGGTCTGTGACCAGGCCTCCTGGTGGATCAGCCCCTGATCAACCAGGCTGTTGCTGCTGGCTGCACGCAAACCAACGTACGAGCCACAGCCCGGCTGATCAGGAACTGACTTTAGGTGCTTGTCCAGTGCCAGCTTGAAGACTGCCAGGGGTCTGTTGGTAATCCCCCTTATGTGTGCTGGGAGGCAGTTGAACAGTCTCGGGCCCCTGACACTTATTGTATGGTCTCTTAACGTGCTAGTGACACCCCTGCTTTTCATTGGGGGGATGGTGCATCGTCTGCCAAGTCTTTTGCTTTCGTAGTGAGTGATTTTCGTGTGCAAGTTCGGTACTAGTCCCTCTAGGATTTTCCAGGTGTATATAATCATGTATCTCTCCCTCCTGCGTTCCAGGGAATACAGGTTTAGAAACCTCAAGCGCTCCCAGTAATTGAGGTGTTTTATCTCCGTTATGCGCGCCGTGAAAGTTCTCTGTACATTTTCTAGGTCGGCAATTTCACCTGCCTTGAAAAGTGCTGTTAGAGTGCAGCAATATTCCAGCCTAGATAGAACAAGTGACCTGAAGAGTGTCATCATGGGCTTGGCCTCCCTAGTTTTGAAGGTTCTCATTATCCATCCTGTCATTTTTCTAGCAGATGCGATTGATACAATGTTATGGTCGTTGAAGGTGAGATCCTTCGACATAATCACTCCCAGGTCTTTGACGTTGGTGTTTCGCTCTATTTTGTGGCCAGAATTTGTTTTGTACTCTGATGAAGATTTAATTTCCTCATGTTTACCATATCTGAGTAATTGAAATTTCTCATCGTTGAACTTCATATTGTTTTCCGCAGCCCACTGAAAGATTTGGTTGATGTCCGCCTGGAGCCTTGCAGTGTCTGCAATGGAAGACACTGTCATGCAGATTCGGGTGTCATCTGCAAAGGAAGACACGGTGCTGTGGCTGACATCCTTGTCTATGTCGGATATGAGGATGAGGAACAAGATGGGAGCTAGTACTGTGCCTTGTGGAACAGAGCTTTTCACCGTAGCTGCCTCGGACTTTACTCTGTTGACGACTACTCTCTGTGTTGTATTAGTGAGGAAATTATAGATCCATCGACCGACTTTTCCTGTTATTCCTTTAGCACGCATTTTGTGCGCTATTACGCCATGGTCACACTTGTCGAAGGCTTTTGCAAAGTCTGTATATATTACATCTGCATTCTTTTTGTCTTCTAGTGCATTTAGGACCTTGTCGTAGTGATCCAATAGTTGAGACAGACAGGAGCGACCTGTTCTAAACCCATGTTGCCCTGGGTTGTGTAACTGATGGGTTTCTAGATGGGTGGTGATCTTGCTTCTTAGGACCCTTTCAAAGATTTTTATGATATGGGATGTTAGTGCTATTGGTCTGTAGTTCTTTGCTATTGCTTTACTGCCCCCTTTGTGGAGTGGGGCTATGTCTGTTGTTTTTAGTAACTGAGGGACGACCCCCGTGTCCATGCTCCCTCTCCATAGGATGGAAAAGGCTCGTGATAGGGGCTTCTTGCAGTTCTTGATGAACACAGAGTTCCATGAGTCTGGCCCTGGGGCAGAGTGCATGGGCATGTCATTTATCGCCTGTTCGAAGTCATTTGGCGTCAGGATAACATCGGATAGGCTTGTGTTAATCAAATTTTGTGGCTCTCTCATAAAAAATTCATTTTGATCTTCGACTCTCAGTCTGGTTAGCGGCTTGCTAAAAACTGAGTCATATTGGGACTTGAGTAGCTCACTCATTTCCTTGCTGTCATCTGTGTAGGACCCATCTTGTTTAAGTAGGGGCCCAATACTGGACGTTGTTCTCGATTTTGATTTGGCATAGGAGAAGAAATACTTTGGGTTTCTTTCGATTTCATTTATGGCTTTTAGTTCTTCCCGCGATTCCTGACTCCTAAAGGATTCTTTTAGCTTAAGTTCGATGCTTGCTATTTCTCTGACCAGTGTCTCCCTACGCATTTCAGATATATTGACCTCTTTTAGCCGCTCTGTTATTATTTTCCGTCGCCTGTAAAGGGAGCGCCTGTCTCTTTCTATTTTACATCTACTCCTCCTTTTTCTTAGAGGAATAAGCCTTGTGCATACATCGAGTGCCACCGAGTTAATCTGTTCTAGGCATAAGTTGGGGTCTGTGTTACTTAGTGTATCTTCCCAGCTTATATCGGTTAGGACTTGGTTTACTTGGTCCCACTTTATGTTTTTGTTATTGAAGTTGAATTTGGTGAATGCTCCCTCGTGACTAGTCTCATTTTGTCGGTCTGGGGCTCCACGCATACATGTCTGAACCTCAATTATGTTGTGATCTGAGTATATTGTTTTTGATATGGTGACATTTCTTATCAGATCATCATTGTTAGTGAAGATGAGGTCTAGTGTATTCTCCAGTCTAGTAGGCTCTATTATTTGCTGGTTTAAATTGAATTTTGTGCAGAGATTTAAAAGCCTCCTGGTGTTATTACTGCAACAATATTATTTGCTATATTCCTCCATTTTAGGTGCCTTAAGTTGAAATCACCCAGGAGCAAGATGTTGGGTGCAGGAGCTGGAAGATTTTCCAGACAGTGGTCAATTTTTAACAGCTGTTCCTGGAATTGCTGGGATGTTGCATCCGGAGGCTTGTAGACTACCACAATGATAGGTGACTCTGCAATGTACAGGCCAACCCCCCCCCCCTTTTGCCTGTTCACTCTGTCACATCTGTATAGGTTGTAACCTGGGATCCATATTTCGTTGTCCAAGTGATCCTTTATGTGGGTCTCAGTGAAAGCCGCAAACATTGTCTTTGCCTCTGCAAGCAGTCCACGGATGAAAGGTATTTTGTTGTTTGTTGCTGGCTTTAGACCCTGTATATTTGCAAAGAAGAATGTTATCGGACTGGTGGTATTGTTGGTACTGGGGGGTGATTTTTTTTCCGGCATTAGTATCTGTATCTGTTGGTTTGGAGTGGAGGCCATCGACTGTGGTTCCACTCCAGGAATGACTGGATTTGGTGTACGATTTCTGCCATTTCCTGCCATATTTTTTTCCTTCCTGGCACTAAAAAACCTCTCCCTCTTGAGTGGCTGTGGCTACCCAGGTTTTCCCATGGCCTGGATGTTTTGTATCTTTTTGTCCCCTTTAGATGGTATGCCTGGCAATTTAAGTTATAGCACAGTTTTTCCTGTACTGAAGAGGTACACATTTCAGGGTGAAAAAGCTTACAGGAAGGGAGTTTGCATTTTCCTGTTGTCATATGGGCATGGCATTTTCTAGGGTGGTCATAGTTGCATGTCCCATCTGTTTTTCCAGATTTCCCATGCCAGCAGATACCAAGTGCATAGTATGTGCACAGGCTTGGTTTCCGCTTGCCTTGGGTTTCTGTGACTGTATTCCCTGTTGGTGCATGTTTCCCTGTCTTACTTCTATCATCCCTAGCACCAACAATGGAGCTCTCACCAGTTGTTTTTGGTAATTTATCCTCAGTATTGCTATTGGAGTCCTCTTGTTTGCTATTTCCTGCGGTATTTCTAGTTTGCAATATTGGTTTTATCTTATCTTTGACTACACTTGTTTCCCTACTATGGCTCCTGTCCCCTATGAGGTCATTTATATGTATTCCTTCCTGCGTATAATTCCCGACTACCTGGACAAAATCTCCAGCTTCACCATTACTGTCTCCCAGGACAGTATCTCCAGCTTCACCATTACTGTCTCCCAGGACAGTATCTCCAGCTTCACCATTTCTGTCTCCCAGGACAGCACCTCCAGCTTCACCATTACTGTCTCCCAGGACAGCACTATCAGCCCCACATTTACTGACCACCAGGACATCACCTCCAGCCTTACAGTTTGTGACTACATGGCCAGTATCAAGGGCAGTACCATTCAGCCCAGACTTTTTATGTTCCCATCTGTTGTAGAAAGCTTCCAGGTTTTCTATGAAAGGAGCTTTGATGTTGTCCTCTTTTAATACCCTTGTGATTTTAGTCCACAGATTTTCCTCATTTGGGCATACCCAAAAACACTTCTCTGTTTTAATACTGCTTGTAGCTAGTTCTTGAATATCTGCACAAGGGGCGTGACACCAATTTCCACAAAAATGACAATTTATCCATGTGGAAGCCCGTTTGTTTGATTGACTGCAGACTACACACAGCTTCATAATGATTTGAATGGTTGATTTACTGCAATTCTACTAGCAACCTCTTAAATATTCTATTAATAACCTCCTTAAATGAAGCTCTAGCTATTTGTATTTCTGTTTCTAACTGTTTTTGTATATTGGACAGCTTACCGTCACGTTCCTGATTTTTAATGTTTGTGTTTATAAGGGCGCTTACAACCCCATCCGTTTACAGTCTGCTTTATTGTCCAACGAAACCGTTTGAAACCAGTCCCGGGTTCGGACCAGTCAAGGGTTCGGACCAGTCAAGGGTTCGGACCAGTCGATCTGATCTGATCAGTGGGTCACTTATTTAAACATACTGGTCGGTGATTTGAGCTAACACATGAAGGATCTACTGGAAATTATCTACCCGAGTAATATGTGATTTGACTGATACAAAAGTATAACTTGCGTGTTGAAGAAATCGGTGACTGCTGGCACTCCTACAGTGACGAACGGTCGACCTCCACCCTTGTTTATCAATCGCTGTATCTAGGCATTTAAAAGAATGGTGAGGATTTAAAGACAAGATTTTTAATCATGAGAGCCAAGGCAGGATGAACTAAGTCTCAAGATTAGACAAAAGTGAAGCTTTTAACTAAGCTATCAAATAACACAGGAGCAGAGGCATTTTACTTACAGTTGTGCTGGGAGCTGTGAGTCGAGTAATTGCTGTTTTGGCTGGAGCCTCACACGTCACCTTTCGGGGGGGGGGGAAGGGGGAAAGGGATAGTGGGAGCTAGACTGGCCCTACCTTAACAAGCAGCCGGCAATCAAACTATCTCTTTCGGGGTGGGGAAAAAGGGGGGGATAGCGGGAGCTAGACTTACCCTACCTCAACAAGTAGCCGGCAATCAAGCTATTGTTACCATATACTCACTCGCTACTCCTATCTGTTGAACTTTTCCCTCACAGAAGGCATATGACACAACTTGGAGGAATAATATTTTGGCCCAAGCCCACTCCTTAGGCCTCCGAGGCAATCTACCATCCTTCCTTAAGAACTTTTTAACTGGCAGGCATTTCCGTGTTCGGGTTAATAATGTGCTCTCCCCGGACTTTATCCAAGCTGAAGGTGTCCCCCAGGGATGTGTTCTGAGCACAACACTTTTTCTCCTTGCTATAAATGATTTGGCTTCTAGTCTTCCATCAAATATTTGGTCATCACTCTATGTTGATGACTTCGCTATTGCCTGTGCAGGCGCTGACTGTCACCTCATTACAGTTTCTCTCCAGCATGCGGTCGACCGTGTTTCCAATTGGGCCACCACACATGGGTTTAAATTTTCCAGTACCAAAACTCACCGAATTACTTTCACTAGACGCTCTGTCATCTCCAATCATCCTTTGTACCTCTATGGCTCCCGTATCCCTGAACGTGATACAGTCAGGTTTCTGGGCCTCCTCTTTGACCGTAGGTTATCCTGGAAACCTCACATTACCTCTCTGAAGGCAACTTGTCACAGCTGGCTGAACCTTTTTAAAACCCTTGCTCATCTTTCATGGGGAGCTGATTGTCAAACTCTCCTTCGCCTACATTCCACCCTCATTTTATCGAAGCTTGATTATGGTGACCAGATCTATTCAGCGGCCTCTCCTGTTACTCTCTCTAGCCTTAACCCCATTCATCACCAAGGATTACGTTTATGCCTTGGTGCTTTTCACTCTTCGCCTGTTGAGAGCCTCTATGCAGAAGCGAACGTTCCATCCTTATCTGATCGCCGTGATGCCCATTGCCTTCGCTACTATGTACGTTCTCATGATCTCTGCAATCCTTCCATTTATAGAATGGTCACTGATATTAGTAGACATTCTTTATTTGTTCGCCGCCCCTGTTTACTCCGTCCCTTCTCTCTTCGCCTACATTCGCTCTTGTCTTCTCTTCAATTACCACCTTTCTATGTTCATGTAGCATCTCACTTTTCCCTATTCCCCTGGGAAGTTCCAGCTGTTCGAGTCTGTTCTTTCTCTCTCCCTTGCTTGAAAGCCCAACTGTCTATGGTCGCTTCCCGTTGTCTTTTTCTTGACCACTTCCACTCTCATTCTCATGCCATTGCAGTGTACACAGATGGCTCTAAGTCTTCTGACAGCATAGGATTCACAGCAATGTTTCCGGACAGCGTCGTACGAGGGCATTTACTCTCTTTGGCTAGTATTTTTACTGCTGAATTGTATGCCATTCTTGCAGCACTTATCCGTATTGCATCTATGCCTGTGTCATCATTTGTGGTTGTCTCAGACTCCCTTAGTGCTTTACAGGCTATACAGAACTTTGATACACCTCACCCCTTAGTCCTCCATATCCAACTTTGGCTACGCCGCATCTTTACCAAGCATAAAGATATTGTTTTTTGTTGGGTCCCTGGTCATGTTAACGTACAGGGCAATGAACAGGCAGACACTGCTGTGCGGTCAGCAGTACATGACCTACCAGTTTCATATAGAGGTATTCCATTTACAGACTATTTTGCTGCAATAGCTACCCACCTTGACACCCGTTGGCAACAACGTTGGTCAACTCTGCTCGGTAACAAACTTCAATCTATTAAACCGAGTATAGGTTACTGGCCGTCTTCTTGTCACCAGTCACCGTCAATTACTGGGAGCGCTTGAGGTTCCTAAAACTGTATTCCCTGGAACGCAGGCGGGAGAGATACATGATTATATACACCTGGAAAATCCTAGAGGGACTAGTACCGAACTTGCACACGAAAATCACTCACTACGAAAGCAAAAGACTTGGCAGACGATGCAACATCCCCCCAATGAAAAGCAGGGGTGTCACTAGCACGTTAAGAGACCATACAATAAGTGTCAGGGGCCCGAGACTGTTCAACTGCCTCCCAGCATACATAAGGGGGATTACCAACAGACCCCTGGCAGTCTTCAAGCTGGCACTGGACAAGCACCTAAAGTCGGTTTCTGACCAGTTGGGCTGTGGCTCGTACGTTGGTTTGCATGCAGCCAGCAGCAACAGCCTGGTTGATCAGGCTCTGATCCACCAGGAGGCCTGGTCACAGACCTGGCCGCTGGGGCGTTGACCCCCGGAACTCTCTCCAGGTAATCTCCAGTGTCGAGGTTGGGAGACTACTCTCTCCCGTCTTTGCATTGGCCATACTCGTCTTACTCATGGATATCTCACGGAGAGGCGCCCTGCTCCTCTCTGTGAGAATTGTCAGGTTCCATTATCGGTCAGCCACATTCTGTTAGACTGCCCACTTTATCAACGAGCACGCAGAATTTACCTCCAACATCGTCTTCGCTCCGCTGCTCTCTCTTTACCTTCCCTTCTCGCTGATGGACCCACCTTTCATCCGGACTCTCTCATTGACTTTTTGACAACAACTGACTGACTTCACAAACTCTGATACCTTCAGCCCTCTCTACCTCAATCTCTTGCTACCCTCTTCCCCCGCACTATCCCCTGCCCCGCTGTTTTCTGTAACCTACTGATCATCCCTCCCACCTTCTGCCGCCCAATACCCTCACTTCCTTCCCTACCCTGCAGCGCTGTATAGCCCTTGTGGCTTAGCGCTTCTTTTTGATTATAATAATAATAATAATGTGGTACGCCACTTGTTACAGATCCCCACTCGGATTTAACCCCATTTAAGCATACTCTCTCCTTCCTATTAGTGAGCCATGACTCGATCCATGACAGCACTTTTTCCTCAGTGCCATGAGCTGCCACTTTCTTCAACAGTCTCTAATGAGGTACTCTATCAAAAGCCTTACCAAAATCTAAATAAACAATATCGAATTCTTTATCATGATCAACAGCCTCAAAGGTTTACTGAAGAAGGTTAATGAATTAGTTAGGCAGGAACGGCCCCTCGTGAGTCCATGCTGAGTATCATTAATCAATCTATGCTTACCCAGATGGCTTCTTTTATTATCAGCTATAATTGACTCTAGTAATTTGTCTACAATTGAGGTTAGGCTTATTGGGCGGTAATTTGACGGTAACGACTTGTACCCTGTTTTAAAAATAGGAATTACATTAGCCATCTTCCACATATCAGACACTACATCTGTTTGAAGAGATAAATTAAAAATATTAGTTAAAGGTTCACAGAGTTCCATTTTACACTCTTTAAGAGCCATTGAAAAAAGTTCATCAGGGCTCGGGGATTTATTTTGCTTTAACAGGTCTATCTGTTTGATAACCATTTCGGTAGTGACTGTGATATTGCATAATTTATCATCTTCAAGCCCACTATAAAAATTAATTACTGGGATATTGTCAGTGTCTTCCTGAGTGAAAACCGAGAGAAAATAATTATTAAGAATAGAATACATTTCATTCTCCTTGTCAGTAAGATGCCCAGAGTTATTTTTAAGGGGACCTATCTTATCTCTAACTTTTGTTCTATAGACCTGGAAAAAACTTTTTGAGTTTTTGAATCCCTAGCAACTTTAATTTCATAGTCCCGTTTAGCTTTTCTTATCCCCTTTTAACGTCCCTCTTAATGTCAATATACTGATTCATAAGATGACCCTCACATCTTTTGATACGCCTATAAATTTCTTTTTTCTGTCCTAAAAGATATTTGAGCCTATTATTCATCCATTTGGGGCCATTTCTATTCGATCTAATTTCCTTATATGGGATAAATGTCTTTTGGGCAGCATGTATTGTGTTCAGAAAGCTGTCATACTGATAACTCTCTTCGTTACCCCAGTCAACAGACGATAAGTGTTCTCTAAGCCCATCGTAATCTGCTAAGCGAAAATCTGGGACCATTACTGAATTATCCCTACTATCATACTTCCATTCAATGCTGAAGGTAACTGATTTGTGATCGCTTGTGCCGAGTTCCTCTGTAATTTCTAAATTATTAACAAGCGATTCCTTGTTTGCCAGAATTAAGTCAAGCAGGTTATTACCCCTTGCAAACTCTGTCACAAACTTCTTCAAAAAACAATCCTGAACTACTTCTAAAAAGTCATTAGATTCCAAATTCCCCGTCAAAAAATTCCAGTCAATCTGGCTAAAGTTAAAGTCTCCTAGAATTACAACGTTATCGTGCCTTGTGGCCTTAACAATTTCCTCCCACAGTAGTCTTCCTTGGTCTCTATCCAAGTTTGGGGGATGGTATATCACGCCTAAAATAAATTTTTCGTGCCCCTCTGAAAATTCTACCCAAACAGACTCTGTTTATACCCGTTTTTATGCAACAATTTAATTTGCAGTTGAGAAACAGACAACAGCAAACCAGCTTTGACGTTATGCTGACACCTGTGCCAATGTCCTTTGCCACCCAAACCCAGTCCAGTACTACCATTGCACCTAACACGTTCTTGCAGTCAGCAGTCTAGCAACTATTCCCTCTACCTTGCCAACCAACGCTATGCAGCTGGGTTTAGCCCCGGCTCTTTTTCTCCATTCTCTAATCCCTTCCTCTCACTCACTTATCTTCCCCTATCCAAATCTCTCCTTTCACTCACATGGGTCTTACCTGGGAGTATTCTCTGCTATACAATACCAGCTCAGTCGCCTGCTGGCCGCCGACATAAGTGGCAGTGTGATGCTCTGCTGTAGCATAGCCTGCTGGCCGCCGACATAAGTGATAGCGTGCGGCTATGCTATAGCATAGCCTGCTAACTGCCAACATGAGTAGCAGTGTGCTACATACTGAAATCTGGCGCGCGGTGACCGTGGAGGTTTATACAGAATGTAATGTATAACTCAGGAATAAGTTATTGACGTTTGTAGCCACACTTTTCCTTAACTACTGGACGGATTGTCATGATTTTTGCACAAGTTATTGAGGAATGATGGTCCTACAGAATGGCCATAAGAAATTGCAATGTTCCTTACCTCCTCCCCCCCAAAAAAACAAGAAAAACAAGAAACTCGAACTTCAACATTTTTTTATTGTACAATCTACAGACATTTTGCTTAAATTTTTATAGTCATATAATTATTTAGACCTTTATGTTTCATCAGATGTCAACTACAACATTCTACATCTTACCAAGTGTGTAAAGTGTGGAGACTTGTAGGTACTACAGAAAATGCCATTTTTTTCTATATATCTGTTAGGTAAAACGTCTGTACGAACACAGTGATTAATGGACAAATGCTGCTTAAAACACAGTAAAATTTTCATGGTAACGTTCAGCCACTGGCAACGTTCAGCCAGTGATAACGTTCAGCCACTGGCAACGTTCAGCCACTGGCAACGTTCAGCCAGTGATAACGTTCAGCCACTGGCAACGTTCAGCCAGTGATAACGTTCAGCCACTGGCAACGTTCAGCCAGTGATAACGTTCAGCCACGGGCAACGTTCAGCCAGTGGTAACATTCAGACACTTGCAATGTTCAGCCAGTGGTAACATTTACCCACTGGCAACGTTCAGCCAGACAACGTTCAGCCAGTGCTAACGTTTACCCACTGGCAACGTTCAGCCAGTGGTAACATTCAGCCACTTGCAACGTTCAGCCAGTGGTAACGTTTACCCACTGGCAACGTTCAGTCAGTGGTAACGTTTATCCACTGGCAACGTTCAGTCAGTGGTAACGTTTATCCACTGGCAACGTTCAGTCAGTGGTAACGTTTATCCACTGGCAACGTTCAGTCAGTGGTAACGTTTATCCACTGGCAACGTTCAGTCAGTGGTAACGTTTATCCACTGGCAACGTTCAGTCAGTGGTAACGTTTATCCACAGGCAACGTTCAGTCAGTGGTAACGTTTATCCACTGGCAACGTTCAGTCAGTGGTAACGTTTATCCACTGGCAACGTTCAGTCAGTGGTAACGTTTATCCACTGGCAACGTTCAGCCAGTGGTAACATTCAGCCACTGGCAACGTTCAGTCAGTGGTAACGTTTATCCACTGGCAACGTTCAGCCAGTGGTAACGTTTATCCACTGGCAACGTTCAGTCAGTGGTAACATTCACCCACTGGCAACGTTCAGCCAGTGGTAACGTTCAGCCAGTGCCGGATTTAGACCTTGGAGGGGGCCCGGGGCACTTTAGGTTAGGGGGGCCCGGGGCACTTTAGGCTGGGGGGCCCGGGGCACTTTAGTTTGGGGGCCTGGGGCACTTTAGGCTGGGGGTCCTGGGGCACTTTAGGTTGGAGGCCTGGGGCACTTTAGGTTGGAGACCTGGGGCACTTTAGGGTGGAGGCCTGGGGCACTTTAGGTTGGAGGCCTGGGGCACTTTAGGGTGGAGGCCTGGGGCACTTTAGGTTGGAGGCCTGGGGCATTTTAGGTATGAGGCCTGGGGCACTTTAGGTTGGAGGCCTGGGGCACTTTAGGGTGGAGGCCTGGGGCACTTTAGGTTGGAGGCCTGGGGCATTTTAGGTTGGAGACCTGGGGCACTTTAGGTTGGAGACCTGAGGCATTTTAGGTTGGAGGCCTGGGGCACTTTAGGTTGGAGGTCTGGGGCACTTTAGGGTGGAGGCCTGGGGCACTTTAGGTTGGAGGCCTGGGGCACTTTAGGTTGGAGGCCTGGGGCACTTTAGGTTGGAGGCCTGAGGCATTTTAGGTTGGAGGCCTGGGGCACTTTAGGTTGGAGGTCTGGGGCACTTTAGGGTGGAGGCCTGGGGCACTTTAGGTTGGAGGCCTGGGGCACTTTAGGTTGGAGGCCTGGGGCACTTTAGGTTGGAGGCCTGGGGCACTTTAGGTTGGAGGCCTGGGACACTTTAGGTTGGAGACCTGGGGCACTTTAGGTTGGAGACCTGGGGCACTTTAGGTTAGAGGCCTGGGGCACTTTAGGTTGGAGACCTGGGGCACTTTAGGTTGGAGGTCTGGGGCACTTTAGGTTGGAGGTCTGGGGCACTTTAGGTTGGAGACCTGAGGCACTTTAGGTTGGAGACCTGGGGCACTTTAGGTTGGAGGCCTGGGGCACTTTAGGTTGGAGGTCTGGGGCACTTTAGGGTGGAGGCCTGGGGCACTTTAGGTTGGAGGCCTGGGGCACTTTAGGGTGGAGGCCTGGGGCACTTTAGGTTGGAGGCCTGGGGCACTTTAGGGTGGAGGCCTGGGGCACTTTAGGTTAGGGGGCCCTCAGCATAGAAATTAAATAAATTGAATTACAAATAAGAAATGAAAAACAATGATAAACAGCAGTTTGCGAATATATATATATATATATATATATATATATATATATATATATATATATATATATATATATATATATATATATATTATTACATAATATGGTACAGAAGATTTAAGAGATACATTATTGATATAAAGGTGGCATATACGGTACATGTTGTTACGTGTGTATCACCGATTATAAGGCGAAAATCTCATCCAGCTCCTCAGAGCTGGGGCGTGTGCCCAAAATACAGCAGGCATTACCCCTTTGAACAGCCGCACTGAGCCGCTGGAACAGAAAACTAGCTGCCCTGGGATCCCTAGTTACCCTGATGAGTCTTTTTCCCAGCACCTTAAGGTATTTAGATGCACTCTTTCCCCATGAGCCAAGGGTCTCTGAGCCTATGGGAACAAACATATAATGATGGGCAAGTTCTCCATATTTTCTAGACTTTTGGGACTCCCTGAAGCTGGCAGCTGCCCCTCCTTCCTCCCTGGTGTATTGGAGATAGGTATCAGCCAAGGTAGATGCACATGTATAGTCCCACACCACCTGCTTCCCATCTGTCCAGGCTTGAAGGGTGATACCATCTGGACGCTTCTGGCTGCCATCAGATCTGCATAGTTGGGGTGGCTCCCTTACTGCTGGGCATCCAGCTGTTGTGAGGCTCCTCTTGATAATGTTATTAACCTCCTCATGTCTTGCAATCTTTCCCTGGGATTTACGGCACACAAGACCATGGTACCCGAATCGGTCTGCTGCTTCACTGCCACAAATACACCTGTGTTCGGCGAGAACAGGGGCGGCAAGTCGAAGGGCAACACCGATGCGGATGGTATATATATATATATATATATATACATATATATATATATATATATATATATATATATATATATATATATATATATATATATATATATATATATATATATATATATATATATTATATAATTTTGACTTCGTAACATACAACAACTATAATAATTGCCAATGTTCATTTATTTACATATTTCGTGTTATGCTTTCAGTATCTATCTATCTATATTTGTTATATAATTTGCTAATGGGCCGACCGACCATAATTATAGTGGTGCACCAGGACACTTTAGTAACACCATACAACACCATCACAATTATAGTGGTGCACCAGGACACTTTAGTAACACCATGCAACACCATCATAATTATGGTGGTGCTCCAGGACACTTTAGTAACACCATGCAACACCATCATAATTATAGTGGTGCTCCAGGACACATTAGTAACACCATGCAACACCATCATAATTATGGTGGTGCACCAGGACACTTTAGTAACACCATACAACACCATCATAATTATGGTGGTGCACCAGGACACTTTAGTAACACCATGCAACACCATCATAATTATGGTGGTGCACCAGGACACTTTAGTAACACCATACAACACCATCATAATTATAGTGGTGCACCAGGACACATTAGTAACACCATGCAACACCATCATAATTATAGTGGTGCACCAGGACACTTTAGTAACACCATGCAACACCATCATAATTATAGTGGTGCACCAGGACACTTTAGTAACACCATGCAACACCATCATAATTATAGTGGTGCACCAGGACACTTTAGTAACACCATGCAACACCATAATAATTATGGTGGTGCACCAGGACACTTTAGTAACACCATGCAACACCATCATAATTATAGTTGTGCACCAGGACACTTTAGTAACACCATGCAACACCATCATAATTATAGTGGTGCACCAGGACACTTTAGTAACACCATGCAACACCATCATAATTATAGTGGTGCACCAGGACACTTTAGTAACACCATACAACACCATCATAATTATAGTGGTGCACCAGGACACATTAGTAATACCATGCAACACCATCATAATTATAGTGGTGCACCAGGACACTTTAGTAACACCATGCAACACCATCATAATTATAGTGGTGCACCAGGACACTTTAGTAACACCATGCAACACCATCATAATTATAGTGGTGCACCAGGACACTTTAGTAACACCATGCAACACCATAATAATTATGGTGGTGCACCAGGACACTTTAGTAACACCATGCAACACCATCATAATTATAGTGGTGCACCAGGACACTTTAGTAACACCATGCAACACCATCATAATTATGGTGGTGCACCAGGACACATTAGTAACACCATGCAACACCATCATAATTATAGTGGTGCACCAGGACACTTTAGTAACACCATGCAACACCATCATAATTATGGTGGTGCACCAGGACACTTTAGTAACACCATACAAAACCATCATAATTATGGTGGTGCACCAGGACACTTTAGTAACACCATACAAAACCATCATAATTATAGTGGTGCACCAGGACACTTTAGTAACGCCATACAACACTATCGTAATTATAGTGGTGCACCAGGACACTTTAGTAACACCATGCAACACCATAATTATAGTGGTGCACCAGGACACTTTAGTAACACCATACAACACCATAATTATAGTGGTGCACCAGGACACTTTAGTAACACCATACAACACCATCATAATTACAGTGGTGCACCAGGACACTTTAGTAACACCATACAACATCATAATTATAGTGGTGCACCAGGACACATTAGAAACACCATACAACACCATCATAATTATAGTGGTGCACCAGGACACTTTAGTAACACCATGCAACACCATAATAATTATGGTGGTGCACCAGGACACTTTAGTAACACCATACAACACCATCATAATTACAGTGGTGCACCAGGACACATTAGAAACACCATACAACACCATCATAATTAGAGTGGTGCACCAGGACACTTTAGTAACACCATGTAACACCATCATAATTATGGTGGTGCACCAGGACACTTTAGTAACACCATACAAAACCATCATAATTATAGTGGTGCACCAGGACACTTTAGTAACGCCATACAACACTATCGTAATTATAGTGGTGCACCAGGACACTTTAGTAACACCATGCAACACCATAATTATAGTGGTGCACCAGGACACTTTAGTAACACCATACAACACCATAATTATAGTGGTGCACAAGGACACTTTAGTAACACCATACAACACCATCATAAATACAGTGGTGCACCAGGACACTTTAGTAACACCATACAACATCATAATTATAGTGGTGCACCAGGACACATTAGAAACACCATACAACACCATCATAATTATAGTGGTGCACGAGGACACTTTAGTAACACCATGTAACACCATCATAATTATGGTGGTGCACCAGGACACTTTAGTAACACCATACAACATCATAATTATAGTGGTGCACCAGGACACATTAGAAACACCATACAACACCATCATAATTATAGTGGTGCACCAGGACACTTTAGTAACACCATGCAACACCATCATAATTATGGTGGTCCACCAGGACACTTTAGTAACACCATACAACACCATCATAATTATAGTGGTGCACCAGGACACATTAGTAACACCATGCAACACCATCATAATAATAGTGGTGCACCAGGACACTTTAGTAACACCATGCAACACCATCATAATTATGGTGGTGCACCAGGACACTTTAGTAACACCATGCAACACCATCATAATTATGGTGGTGCACCAGGACACATTAGTAACACCATGCAACACCATCATAATTATGGTGGTGCACCAGGACACTTTAGTAACACCATGCAACACCATCATAATTATGGTGGTGCACCAGGACACTTTAGTAACACCATGCAACACCATCATAATTATGGTGGTGCACCAGGACACATTAGTAACACCATGCAACACCATCATAATTATGGTGGTGCACCAGGACACTTTAGTAACACCATGCAACACCATCATAATTATAGTGGTGCACCAGGACACTTTAGTAACACCATACAACACCATCATAATTATAGTGGTGCACCAGGACACTTTAGTAACACCATGTAACACCATCATAATTATGGTGGTGCACCAGGACACTTTAGTAACACCATACAACACCATCATAATTATAGTGGTGCACCAGGACACTTTAGTAACACCACACAACACCATCATAATAGTGGTGCACCAGGACACTTTAGTAACACCATGCAACACCATAATTATAGTGGTGCACCAGGACACTTTAGTAACACCATACAACACCATCATAATTATAATGGTGCACCAGGACACTTTAGTAACACCATACAACACCATCATAATTACAGTGGTGCACCAGGACACTTTAGTAACACCATACAACACCATCATAATTATAGTGGTGCACCAGGACACTTTAGTAACACCATGTAACACCATCATAATTATGGTGGTGCACCAGGACACTTTAGTAACACCATACAACACCATCATAATTATAGTGGTGCACCAGGACACTTTAGTAACACCACACAACACCATCATAATAGTGGTGCACCAGGACACTTTAGTAACACCATGCAACACCATAATTATAGTGGTGCACCAGGACACTTTAGTAACACCATACAACACCATCATAATTATAATGGTGCACCAGGACACTTTAGTAACACCATACAACACCATCATAATTACAGTGGTGCACCAGGACACTTTAGTAACACCATACAACACCATCATAATTATAGTGGTGCACCAGGACACTTTAGTAACACCATGTAACACCATCATAATTATGGTGGTGCACCAGGACACTTTAGTAACACCATACAACACCATCATAATTATAATGGTGCACCAAGACACTTTAGTAACACTAAACAACACCATCATAATAATAGTGGTGCACCAGAGATACAAGAATAACTGGGCAATAAATAAAGAACCAGTCAGCAACTTAGAAAAACATAAACCAGTAGCCTAGCAGTAGCTGTAACGGCTAGCCTAGCAGTAGCAGTAACGGCTAGCCTAGCAGTAGCAGTAACGGTAGCCTAGCAGTAGCAGTAACGGCTAGCCTAGCAGTAGCAGTAACGGCTAGCCTAGCAGTAGCAGTAACGGTAGCCTAGCAGTAGCAGTAACAGTAGCCTAGCAGTAGCAGTAACGGCTAGCCTAGCAGTAGCAGTAACAGTAGCCTAGCAGTAGCAGTAACGGCTAGCCTAGCAGTAGCAGTAACGGCTAGCCTAGCAGTAGCAGTAACAGTAGCCTAGCAGTAGCAGTAACGGCTAGCCTAGCAGTAGCAGTAACGGCTAGCCTAGCAGTAGCAGTAACGGCTAGCCTAGCAGTAGCAGTAACGGCTAGCCTAGCAGTAGCAGTAACGGCTAGCCTAGCAGTAGCAGTAACAGCCTAGCAGTAGCAGTAACGGCTAGCCTAGCAGTAGCAGTAACGGCTAGCCTAGCAGTAGCAGTAACAGTAGCCTAGCAGTAGCAGTAACAGTAGCCTAGCAGTAGCAGTAACAGTAGCCTAGCAGTAGCAGTAACAGTAGCCTAGCAGTAGCAGTAACAGTAGCCTAGCAGTAGCAGTAACAGTAGCCTAGCAGTAGCAGTAACAGTAGCCTAGCAGTAGCAGTAACAGTAGCCTAGCAGTAGCAGTAACAGTAGCCTAGCAGTAGCAGTAACGGCTAGCCTAGCAGTAGCAGTAACGGCTAGCCTAGCAGTAGCAGTAACGGCTAGCCTAGCAGTAGCAGTAACGGCTTTCCTAGCAGTAGCAGTAACAGTAGCCTAGCAGTAGCAGTAACGGCTAGCCTAGCAGTAGCAGTAACGCTAGCCTAGCAGTAGCAGTAACGAGTAGCCTAGCAGTACAGTAACGGCTAGCCTAGCAGTAGCAGTAACGGCTAGCCTAGCAGTAGCAGTAACGGCTAGCCTAGCAGTAGCAGTAACGGCTAGCCTAGCAGTAGCAGTACAGTAGCCTAGCAGTAGCAGTAACGGCTAGCCTAGCAGTAGCAGTAACAGTAGCCTAGCAGTAGCAGTAACGGCTAGGCCTAGGCAGTAGGCAGAATGGCCAGGCCCTAGGCAGCAGCAGTAACGGCTAGGCCCTAGGCAGTAGCAGTAACGGCCTAGCCCAGCCAAGCAAAAGGTAGGCAGCAGTAGCACGGTACCCGGCCAGCCCAGGTGGAGCAGGTGGCAACGGCCAGGACTAGCAGCAGCGTGCGGTAACGGCCAGCTGTAGCAGGTAAGGCAACGGCCAGACTAAGGCAGTAGCAGTAACGGCCAGCCTGGCAGTAGGCAGTAACGGCTGGCCAGCCCAGGTAGCAGTAACGGCATGGCCCAGCAGCAGCAGCAACGGCCTGAACTGCGTAGCAGTAACGGCCAGGCCTCAGCAGTAGCAAGTAACGGCCTGGCCCTAGCAGTAGCAGTAACGGCCTGAACTAGCAGGTAGCAGTAACGGCCTAGCCTGCAGTAGGCAGTAACGGCCTAGACCAGCAGTAGTAGTAACGGCTAGACTAGCAGTAGTATCGGCCTAGCCTAGCAGTAGGCAGTAACGGCCTGAACTAGGCAGTAGCAGTAACGGCTAGCCTGCAGGTAGCTGGCGGCTAGACTAGCAGTAGCAGTAACGGCTGGACTGGCAGTAGCAGTAACGGCCTGGACTAGCAGTAGCAGTAACGGCCTGACTGGAGCAGCAGCAGCAACGCCTAGCCCAGCGGATAGCAGTAACGGCTGGCCTAGCCTGGCAGTAGCAGTGAACGGCCTGGCCTAGCAGTAGCAGCAACGGCCTGACCAGCAGTAGCAGTAACGGCTAGGCCTAGGCAGTAGCAGTAACGGCTGGCCCTAGCAGGTAGCAGTAACGGCTAGGCCTGCCTAGTAGCAGCAACGGCCAGGCCCTGGCAGTAGCAGTGGCGGCTGGCCTAGGCAGGTAGCAGTAACGGCCTGGCCCTAGGCAGTAGGCAGTAACGCACTCCCAGCAGTAGCATTAACGGCCAGCCTAGGCAGTAAGCAGGTAACGGCCTGGCCCAGCAGTAGCAGTGCAGTAGGCCAGCAGCAGGGTAAGCCTAGCAGTAGCAGTAACGGCTAGCCTAGCAGTAGCAGTAACGGCTAGCCTAGCAGTAGCAGTAACGGTAGCCTAGCAGTAGCAGTAACGGCTAGCCTAGCAGTAGCAGTAACGGCTAGCCTAGCAGTAGCAGTAACGGCTAGCCTAGCAGTAGCAGTAACGGCTAGCCTAGCAGTAGCAGTAACGGCTAGCCTAGCAGTAGCAGTAACGGCTAGCCTAGCAGTAGCAGTAACGGTAGCCTAGCAGTAGCAGTAACGGCTAGCCTAGCAGTAGCAGTAACGCCTAGCCTAGCAGTAACGGCTAGCCTAGCAGTAGCAGTAACGGCTAGCCTAGCAGTAGCAGTAACGGCTAGCCTAGCAGTAGCAGTAACGGCTAGCCTAGCAGTAGCAGTAACGCAGTAGCCTAGCAGTAGCAGTAACGGCTAGCCTAGCAGTAGCAGTAACCGTAACGGTAGCCTAGCAGTAGCAGTAACGGCTAGCCTAGCAGTAGCAGTAACGGCTAGCCTAGCAGTAGCAGTAACGGCTAGCCTAGCAGTAGCAGTAAAGGCTAGCCTAGCAGTAGCAGTAACGGTAGCCTAGCAGTAGTAGCAGTAACAGGCCTAGCCTAGCAGTAGCAGTAACGGTAGCCTAGCAGTAGCCAGTAACGGCTAGCCTAGCAGTAGCAGTAACAGTAGCAGTAACGGCTAGCCTAGCAGTAGCAGTAACGGCTAGCCTAGTAGTAGCAGTAGCAGTAACAGGGTAGCCTAGCCTAGCAGTAGCAGTAACGGCTAGCCTAGCAGTAGCAGTAACGGTAGCCTAGCAGTAGCAGTAAAGGCTAGCCTAGCAGTAGCAGTAACGGTAGCCTAGCAGTAGCAGTAACGGTAGCCTAGCAGTAGCAGTAACGGTAGCCTAGCAGTAGCAGTAACGGTAGCCTAGCAGTAGCAGTAACGGTAGCCTAGCAGTAGCAGTAACGGCTAGCCTAGCAGTAGCAGTAACGGTAGCCTAGCAGTAGCAGTAACGGCTAGCCTAGCAGTAGCAGTAACGGTAGCCTAGCAGTAGCAGTAACGGCTAGCCTAGCAGTAGCAGTAACGGCTAGCCTAGCAGTAGCAGTAACGGCTAGCCTAGCAGTAGCAGTAACGGCTAGCCTAGCAGTAGCAGTAACGGCTAGCCTAGCAGTAGCAGTAACGGCTAGCCTAGCAGTAGCAGTAACGGCTAGCCTAGCAGTAGCAGTAACGGCTAGCCTAGCAGTAGCAGTAACGGCTAGCCTAGCAGTAGCAGTAACGGCTAGCCTAGCAGTAGCAGTAACGGCTAGCCTAGCAGTAGCAGTAACGGCTAGCCTAGCAGTAGCAGTAACGGCTAGCCTAGCAGTAACGGCTAGCCTAGCAGTAACGGCTAGCCTAGCAGTAGCAGTAACGGCTAGCCTAGCAGTAGCAGTAACGGCTAGCCTAGCTGACGATCCAGCATCAACGTTCTCAGCAACATGTAGCAAGGAATATACATGAACCAATATCTCTTGTTAGTGGTCAAAACTGATGGATTAATGTTTGTAGAATTACCGATAATATGTTAGGTAAAAGGACACAAGTGTAACTAAACTGATGGAATTACTGATACTACATATGGTGTATAAATTGACACAAATGCAGCACTAGCGCTGCACTTGTCGATATTTGGTATTTGTGGGTATTTCACACCATTGTTGATCATTTCCCATTCATTACCTTTGTAACTTGTGAGCTCATTACCTTTGTACCTAGTTCAGCTATCAAAACTTTGGGGGCCCAGTCCCTGGACCCATTACGTACCTCTGTAATCTGTAAATACCTTTGTAACTTGTCATGATTGTGACCAGACTTACCTGGAGTTCATTACCTTTGTAAATTGTGAGTTCATTACCTTTGTAAATTGTGAGTTCATTACCTCTGTAACTTGCTCAGCTGTCAAAACTTTGGAGTCCAGTCCCTGGACCAATTATGTACCTCTGTAATCTTTTGACTACCGCCCACAGGATGGGTATGGGGTGCATAATAAACATATTAAACTAACTCATTTCCCATGTTCATACTGATAAACTTATTGCGCCAGGTAAGTTCTTTCTGAGGTTCTTGAAGTACTGTAAGCAAGAGTTTCTTGATGTTCTTTGCCAAGATCTTCAGGATGTATACCAGGATGTCCAAGGCGACTCTAATTGCAAGAAGAACGACTGTTAACGCCAGACCCAAAACGGCCCAGCACAAGAGTTGGTTTCTGGTTCCTGTTGGATTATAGCAAAAGATGATAAGCACAGATTTTATCATATGTTTTATTTCCGTGTGTAAAGTGGCACTCGCAGGGGTTGACTGTTGTTTGCTGTCAGTCTCGTAACTGTCTGGATCCAGGTGTTCACTTGTGTCTGATGGTTTATGTTTTTCTATGTTGCTGACTGGTTCTTTATTTATTGCCCAGTTATTCTTGTATCTCTCTTTATTAATGTATGGGGCCTTTATCTGTACTTGTGTTATGTTTTCCTCTCTCTTTTTACTGTCTTTCAACTCACCCAAATTTGTATTATTGGGCTTTTCTTCCTGGACTTCCTTAACAAATTCATTGTTTTCTGTGGTGGTTTTTGATTCTTCTTCTTCTTTGAGTTTGTTTACATTGAAAACTCTGAAAGGATCTGCCACAGAAACTTTCGTGGTGTCTACTTTCAGATCTTTGGAGGCTTTTCTTTCTAAAATATTAGGAGTGACCACTTTAACCCGAGGTGAGTCCACAGACAAAACTTTCAAAAATTTCTCTTTAAAAGCGTTTCGATTTTCCACCCATGTAATGTGGTTATTGTTTTTAATATCACCATGGATGCTCTGGTCAAGTGTAGAATGTTGCACACCGAAGCCTTGTGCAGACTCCCTGGTCTCAGTAGGCTGACTTAAGTTTTCATCATTCGTTTTGATGCTGTTGTCAACTGTAGTATGTATTTTGTTATAACAAGATTGGTTCTTCTTGATCTCAGTAGGCTGGCCTATTGTTTTAGCATCAGC
The DNA here is from genome assembly GCF_038502225.1 of Cherax quadricarinatus. Lineage (NCBI taxonomy): Eukaryota > Metazoa > Arthropoda > Malacostraca > Decapoda > Parastacidae > Cherax > Cherax quadricarinatus. The sequence continues at coordinate 17,421,446 of NC_091366.1, forward strand.
TTGGATGCTCTGGTCAAGTGTAAATTGTCTTCCGTTTCTGATCTCAGTAGGCTGGCCTATTGTTTTAGCATCAGCTTGGATGCTCTGGTCAAGTGTAAATTGTCTTCCGTTTCTGATCTCAGTAGGCTGGCCTATTGTTTTAGCATCAGCTTGGATGCTCTGGTCAAGTGTAAATTGTCTTCCGTTTCTGATCTCAGTAGGCTGGCCTATTGTTTTAGCATCAGCTTGGATGCTCTGGTCAAGTGTAAATTGTCTTCCGTTTCTGATCTCAGTAGGCTGGCCTATTGTTTTAGCATCAGCTTGGATGCTCTGGTCAAGTGTAAAATGTCTTCCGTTTCTGATCTCAGTAGGCTGGCCTATTGTTTTAGCATCAGCTTGGATGCTCTGGTCAAGTGTAAATTGTCTTCCGTTTCTGATCTCAGTAGGCTGGCCTATTGTTTTAGCATCAGCTTGGATGCTCTGGTCAAGTGTAAAATGTCTTCCGTTTCTGATCTCAGTAGGCTGGCCTATTGTTTTAGCATCAGATTGGATGCTCTGGTCAAATGTAAATTGTCTTCCGTTTCTGATCTCAGTAGGCTGGCCTATTGTTTTAGCATCAGCCTTGATGCTCTGGTCAATCATACACTGTCTTTCACTACAATATACTTGGCACTTCTTGATCTCAGTAAGCAAGCCTAAGTTTTTAAAATCAGTTTGGATGCCCTTGTCAACTCTCGACAGTCTTCCATTAGCAGATGAACCGCACGTCTTGGACAAGGCATCAAGTTGAGGTATAATGTGACAGTAAACATATGTTGATGTTTCGTTGTCACATATATATCCAGCCATGACATAAATCTTCTCCAGGCTTTTCCTTAGCTCTGTAATATTTCTTACGAAGTCAGAAACACTCATGGACTGTAGATGGTTATGACACAGTTCGTTCCTGGAATACACAAGCTGTTTTATATTTTCAAGGAGTTTTTTCATATATGTGTTGTTTACTATATCGGCAGGCAATTTTTCCAGCAACTTTCTTGTTATCTTAAGGTCATATAAATGTGCAGTCTTTGGACTGACCTTTAAATTATCTGCCTGAAAACCATCAAGTAAGAGATCTAGGTAAACATCATAGAAATATTCCTTGATGCTCTTGTCACCATGATCTGTGTTGTCTAGTGATGAATATATGATAATAAAAACATCATGAGCCGCTGCTGCCGCCAGCTGAGTAACACACCATAAATATTTCAGTGCTAAGTCTTGTCCCTCACTGTAGACTGGCACTAACTGCTTCATAACTGAATCAGGTTGTCAACAAGAAAGCCAGGTTTTCAACGTGTTTTGTTTTTCCTCTTTGTCTTGTGTGTTGGTTAACTCCTGTACAATTTATCCCAAATTATCAATCGAAGTTGTAGTTAGGTTGAAAACGTTTTGGTGGTGAGGGAGGTTGTGAGGGTGATGAAGGTGGTGATGTAGGTTGGGTGATGTAGGTGGTGATGTTGGTTATGGTGGCGACTAAGGATGACAGTGTAGGTTGCAGTCACTACTCCATCACGTTGACAAGCAGTTGCTTCAAGGCAGCATCTGCAATAGCAGTATTAATACCTTAAAAACATAATATATCTGTGTTTACATAAAATCAATAATGCAGTTTTAAAACTGTTTATATTTCAGTTCCTGTTTTTTCCTCTATACATTATTTAACTACTAGACTAGTTTATATTGTGAAGGATACTGCATTGTTGTATTAAATTTGTAATGTGGAGTGTTTGTAGTGTAGTAAAGGTCCATAAAATTAGTATCTATGCTTCAGTGTCCCGTAGCTCGGTTACTAGCGCACTCGACTCACACACTGAGGTCCGAGGTTCAATTCCCCGGTACGGCAGGAAACGTTAGGACGTGTTTCCTCAAGGCATCTGTTGTCTATGTTCACCCATCAGTAAAATGGGTACCTGGGTGTTAGTGGACTGGTGTGGGTGGCATCCTGGGACAAAACTGACCTAATTTTGCGGGAAATGCTCAGCATAACAAGCGGCTTTCTATATAGTAGTATGTCATTGATGTCAGCTATTACCTGGAGTTTACCTGGAGAGAGTTCCGGGGGTCAACGCCCCCGCGTCCCGGTCTGAGACCAGGCCTCCTGGTGGATCAGAGCCTGATCAACCAGGCTGTTGCTGCTGGCTGCACGCAAACCAACATACGAGCCACAGCCCGGCTGATCCGGAACTGACTTTAGGTGCTTGTCCAGTGCCAGCTTGAAGACTGCCAGGGGTCTGTTGGTAATCCCCCTTATGTGTGCTGGGAGGCAGTCTGTATACCTTGTACATGTACTGGTAGTAATAAGGATATTATTATTATTATTATTATTATTATTATTATTATTATTATTATTATTATTATTATTATTATTATTATTATTATTATTATTATTATTATTATTATTATTATTATTATTATTATTTTATTATTATTATTATTTTTTTTTTATTATTATTATTATTGAACGGCAGCCAGTGGGACGTACCACAGAAAGGGGGGAGAATAATTTTTATTTTTTTAGCTAACACACATGTAAATAACTCTATCTTATTCCTAGTATATATCCTTTATAGAATAATAATAAGATATTATCTCCTTCATAGTATAATAATAAGGTATTAAAAGGACCCCAATGGAAATAAGTCACTGACTTTTTTGGGTTATCTTAGGTTCTCTAAACTTACACTGAGTGAACTGTATAGTGTAACTAGTGTACCAGTGGTTGGGAAGGAGCTGCTGGGCCAGGTTGCAGATAAGTGATAAGATTTCATTCGGATTTTTAACTCCGGTAGGTTAGCCACCCAAGATAACTCGAGAAAGTGTGTGCGTCATCGAGGGACTGTCAGTCTTATTTCCACTGGGGTCCTCAATCCTGTCCCCCAGGATGCAACCCACACCAGTCGACTAACATACAGGCACCTACTTGCTTGCTAGGTGAACGGGACAACAGGTGTTAGGAAACACGCCCAATATTTCCACCCTTGCCGGGAACCGAACTACGGACACTGCGTGTGACGCGAGAGCATGTCTACCAGATCACGGGTCACAGTGTGTGTGGTGTTTTAGCGTTATTTAGACCGTAGGATGTTTTTGGTAACTTTGTTTGTACTCTTAAGGTATTGGTACGGCCTTGGTATTTTTGTGGCGTCTGTTTAAGATTTGGCGAGTACAGAAGCTAGTGTTTTTTGCCTGCCGGCCATAGTTCTTACAGCATAAGTTTAAATAGTAGCAATAACACTGGTGACTTTTTTGTGTGTGAGATGTAAAGTGTCGTGAACAGAATTTTATGTTTCTGTATATTGTAATTGACAAAATAGTGTACATATTTGTACATGTGAGTTTATGTGTCATTCCTGGTAATCAACTTAGTATTGTCCAGTTGTCTAGCGATTTTGGTGACCTTTGTGGCCCTAAACTGGTGTAGTTTTATTAATATTTTATATGCCACTAAACTACGAATTTTATCTGACGCCAAGGGGGCTAACCCTTGGCGCCAGATAAAATTCGTAGTTATATCTTCAGATGAATACTATATACACACACGTAGACAGGGGCCAGGAGCCGAGAGTCGAACCCCGCAGCCAGATATAGACGAGTACAGTTAAGATGGGTGGGTAGACTGCATTTTCTTGGACTGTAAGAAGCTCTCGACATAGTACCGCAGAAGAGATTGGTACAAAAGCTAGAGGAACAGGCAGGAAAAACAGGAAATGGATCAGGGAATACTTAACAGGAGGAAACAACACGTGTTGGTACGTGACTAGGTGTCAAGAGTGGGCGTATGTGTCGAGTGGGGTTCCACAAGGATCAGAACTAGGGCCAGTGGTGTCCCTGGTTACAGACGACGTGAAGCTTATGCGGGGAATTTAAGTAGATGAGAATCAGATAAGATTATAAAGGAATCTGAACAGGCTGCAAGCCTGGTCCAACAACTGGTTCCTGGAGTTTAACCCCACCAAGTGCAAAGTCATGAAGCATGAGGAAGGACGAAGAAGATCGCAGACGGAGTACATGCTCGGGAGTCAAAGACTGCAAACCTCACTCAAGGAAAAGGATCTTGGGGTGAGCATCATACCGAGCACATCACCTGAGGCACAAATCAGCCAAATAACTGCTGCAGCATATGGGAGCCGGGCAAACCTGAGTAATGGTAGGTAAGATAACAATGGAAGGTAGTTCAAGCTTTACAGAAACCAACAATGGGTCCAGGAACTGGTCTACAGATTCTAATAATGGGTCTAGGAACTGGTCTACAAATAATAATAATAATAATACTATTATTATTATTATTATTATTATTATTATTATTATTATTATTATTATTATTATTTGCTACCAGTACATGTACAAGGTATACAGACCATAGCTGACATCAATGACATACTACTATATAGAAAGCCACTTGTTATGCTGAGCATTTCCCGAAAATTAGGTCGGTTTTATCCCAGGATGCGACCCACACCAGTCCACTAACACCCAGGTACCTATTTAACTAATGGGGAGCATAGACAACCGGTGTAAAGAAACACGCCCACGATTCCACCCCTTCTCTGGGAATCGAACCCGGACCCTCACCGTGTGAAGCGAGAGCTTTTGCCTACACTACCAACACAGTACCAACACTCACAGTACCAACACTCACAGTACCAACACAGTGCGAACACTCACAGTACCAACACAGTACGAACACTCACAGTACTAAAACAGTACCAACACAGAGATAACACTAACAATACCTACACAGTACCAACGCTTACAGTACCAAAAAAGCACTAACACTTACAATATCACACAGTACCAACACAGAACCAACACTCACTGTACCAACACAATACCAACACAGTACTAACACTCACAGTATCAGCACAGTACCAACAATCACAGTACAAACACAGTACCAACACTCACAGTAACAAGACAGTACCAACATTCACAGTACCAACACAGAACCGACAGTCACAGTACCAACACAGTCCTAACACAGTACCACCACTCACAGCAGCAACACAGTACCAATACTCAGTACCAACACTCACATTACTAACACAGTACCTACATTGTACCAAAACTTACTGTACCAACACTCACAGTACAATCACAATGCCAACACTCACAGTACCAACGCTCACAGTACCAACACAGTACTAACACTAACAATACCACACAGTACCAAGACAGTACCATCACAGTACCAACACAATACAAACACAGTACCAACGCCCACAATACCAACATAGTACCAACATATTACCAACATTCACATTACCAACGCCCACAATACCAACACAGTACCACACTCACGGTGTCAACACAGTGCCAACACTTACAGTACCAAAACAGTAATAATACAGTACCAACACAGTACCAATACTCACAGTACCAACACAGTACCAACACAGTACTAACACAGTACTAATACAGTACCAACACAGTACTAATACAGTGCTAACACAGTACTAATACTCACAGTACCAACACAGTACTAATACTCACAGTACCAACACAGTACTAATACTCACAGTACCAACACAGTACTAATACTCACAGTACCAACACAGTACTAATACTCACAGTACCAACACAGTACTAATACTTACAGTACCAACACAGTACTAATACTCACAGTACCAACACAGTACTAATACTCACAGTACCAACACAGTACCAACACAGTTCTAATACTCACAGTACCAACACAGTACTAATACAGTACCAACACAGTAATAATACTCACAGTACCAACACAGTACTAATACTCACAGTACCAACACCCACAATATTAATACAGTAGTAACACAGCAACAACTCACAGTACTATCACAGTACTAACACAGTACGAACACACAGTACCAACACTCACAGTACCAACATTCACACTTCCAACACAGTACCAACACTGTACCAGAACACTACCAACATTCGAAGTACCAACACGGTATCAACACTCACATTACCCACTCAGTACCAACATAGTACAAGACTCACAGTACCAACACTCACAGTAATAACACTCAGAGCAATAAAGAACCAACACTCACAGTACCAACACTCACAGTAAAAACACTCACAGCAATAAAGTACCAGCACTCACAGTACCAACACAGTAACACTCACGGTAACACAGTACAAACACAGTACCAACACTCATAGTACCAACACAGTACCAACACTCACAGTAACACAGTACCAACACTCATAGTACCAACACAGTACCAACACTCACAGTAACACAGTACAAACACAGTACCAACACTCACAGTACCAACACTCACAGTACAAACACAGTACCAACACTCACAGTACCAACACTCACAGTACCAACACTCACAGTACAAACACAGTACCAACACTCACAGTACCAACACTCACAGTAACACAGTACCAACACTCACAGTAACACTCACAGTACCAACACAGTACCAACACACATTACCAACACAGTACCAACACTCACAGTAACACTCACAGTACAAACATAGTACCAACACTCACAGTACCAACACAGTACCAACACTCACAGTACCAACACTCACAGTAACACAATACAAACACATTACCAACACTCACAGTACCAACACTCACAGTACCAACACTCACAGTACCAACACTCACAGTAACACACACACAGTACCAACACAGTATCAACACTCACAGTACCAACACAGTACCAACACTCACGGTGTCAACACAGTACCAACACTCACAGTACCAACACAGTACCAATACTCACAGTACCAACACTCACAGTACCAACACAGTACTAATACTCAGAGTACCAGCACTCACAGTACCAACAGTGCTAATACAGTACCAACAGTCACAGTACCAACACAGTACTAATACTCACAGTACCAACACCCACAATATTAATACAGTAGTAACACAGTACCAACATTCACAGTACTAGCACAGTACCAACACTCACAGTACCAACACTCACAGTAACACACACAGTACCAACACAATACCAGCACTCACAGTACCAACACAGTACCAACACTCACGGTGTCAACACAGTACCAACACTCACAGTACCGACACAGTACCAACACAGTACTAATACTCACAGTACCAACACAGTACTAATACTCACAGTACCAACACAGTACTAACACTCACAGTACCAACACAATACTAATACTCACAGTACCAACACAGTACCAACACTCACAGTAACACTCACAGTACCAATACAGTACCAACACTCACAGTACTAAAACAGTACCAACAATCACAGTACCAACACTCACAGTACCAACACGGTACCAACACTCACAGTACCAACACAGTACCATCACTCACAGTACCAACACAGTACCAACACAGTATCAACACAGTACCATCACTCACAGTACCAACACAGTACCATCACTCACAGTACCAACATAGTACCAACACAGTACCAACACTCACAGTACCAACACTCACAGTTCCAACACAGTACCAAGACTCACAGTTCTAACACAGTACCAACACAGTACCATCACTCACAGTACCAACACAGTACCAACACAGTGCCATCACTCACAGTACCAACACAGTAACAACACTCACAGTACCAACACAGTACCAACACAGTACCACAACAGTACCAACACACAGTACCAACACTCACAGTTCCAACAGTGCCAACACTCACAGTTCCATCACAGTACCAACACTCACAGTTCCAACACAGTACCAACACAGTACCAACACTCACAGTTCCAACACAGTACCAACACAGTACCAACACTCACATCACCAACAGAGTACCAACACACTACCAACACAGTACCAACACTCACAGTTCCAACAATACCAACACAGTACCAACACAGCACCACCACAGTACCAACACAGTTCCAACACAGTACCCACACTCACAGTTCCAACACAGTACCAACACAGTTCCAACACAGTAACAACACTCACAGTACCAACACAGTACCAACACTCAGTACCAACACAGTACCAACACTCACAGTACCAACACAGTACCAACACTCACAGTACCAACACAGTACCAACACAGTACCAACACAGTACCAACACAGTACCAACACTCACAGTTCCAACACAGTACCAACACAGTACCAACACTCACAGTACCAACACAGTACCAACACTCACAGTTCCAACAGTACCAACACAGTACCAACACAGCACCACCACAGCACCAACACAGTACCAACACTCACAGTTCCAACACAGTACCAACACAGTACCAACACTCACAGTACCAACACAGTACCAACACTCACAGTACCAACACTCACAGCACCAACACAGTACCAACACAGTACCAACACAGTACCAACATTCACAGTACTAACACAGTACCAACACTCACAGTACCAACACTCACAGTACCAACACAGTACCAACACTCACAGTTCCAACACAGCACCAACACAGCACCAACACAGCACCAACACAGTACCAACACAGTACCAACACTCACAGTTCCAACAGTACCAACACAGTACCAACACAGCACCACCAGAGTACCAACACAGTACCAACACTCACAGTTCCAACACAGTACCAACACAGTTCCAACACAGTACCAACACTCACAGTACCAACACAGTACCAACACTCACAGTACCAACACAGTACCAACACAGTACCAATACTCACAGTTCCAACACAGTACCAACACAGCACCAATACAGTACCAACACAGCACCAACACAGTACCAACACAGTACCAACACAATACCAACACTCACAGTACCAACACAGTACCAACACAGTACCAACACAGTACCAACACAATACCAACACTCACAGTACCAACACAGTACCAACACAGTACAAACACTCACAGTTCCAACACAGCACCAACACAGCACTAACACAGCACCAACACAGTACCAACACAGTACCAACACAGTACCAACACTCACAGTACCAACACAGTACCAACACAGTACCAACACTCACAGTTCCAACACAGCACCAACACAGTACCAACACAGTACCAACACAATACCAACACTCACAGTACCAACACAGTACCAACACAGTACCAACACTCACAGTTCCAACATAGTACCAACACAGTTCCAACACAGTACCAACACTCACGGTACCAACACAGTACCAACACTCACAGTACCAACACAGTACCAATACTCACAGTTCCAACACAGCACCAACACAGTACCAACACAGCACCAACACAGTACCAACACAGTACCAACACAGTACCAACACAATACCAACACTCACAGTACCAACACAGTACCACCACAGTACCAACACTCACAGTTCCAACACAGCACCAACACAGTACCAACACAGTACCAACACAATACCAACACTCACAGTTCCCACTCGTTCCCTGGTGTGTTTTTGTTCCTGTTATTACTATTTCGTGAGACAAAACTCACCACAAAGTTAAATGAACCAGCCAGGGTAGACAGGGATATGATTTTCAAGAGGCGGGAAAGAGGTACACAAGGTCAAAATTGAAAGCCCAGAATACAAAATGTGTTACAAGGAAAACATACAATATTTCTTTGTGTTGAGAGTGATCATGTCATTGAATAATTTAGATGAAGATGAGGTAGAGACTCCAGAAGAAACACGAAGCTACAGGCATTACCAGGAGCTGTGACTCGACCCATGCAACAACAAAATAAGCAAGTTCAACATGTTTACAAATATTGAAACATTCGTTTATAATGTCCATACTACCTTAGTTAACTGAAAAATATAGTTCATGGTAGAGTACCTCAGTAGATGGTCTCAACTGACTCAGATAGACAGTAGCTTCAGTAGATGGTCTCAACTGACTCAGTAGATAGACAGTAGCTTCAGTAGATGGTCTCAACTGACTCAGTAGATAGACAGTAGCTTCAGTAGATGGTCTCAACTGACTCAGTAGATAGACAGTAGCTTCAGTAGATGGTCTCAACTGACTCAGTAGATAGACAGTAGCTTCAGTAGATGGTCTCAACTGACTCAGATAGACAGTAGCTTCAGTAGATGGTCTCAACTGACTCAGTAGATAGACAGTAGCTTCAGTAGATGGTCTCAACTGACTCAGTAGATAGACAGTAGCTTCAGTAGATGGTCTCAACTGACTCAGTAGATAGACAGTAGCTTCAGTAGATGGTCTCAACTGACTCAGTAGATAGACAGTAGCTTCAGTAGATGGTCTCAACTGACTCAGTAGATAGACAGTAGCTTCAGTAGATGGTCTCAACTGACTCAGTAGATAGACAGTAGCTTCAGTAGATGGTCTCAACACAGTAGATAGACAGTAGCTTCAGTAGATAGTCTCAACTGACTCAGTAGATAGACAGTAGCTTCAGTAGATGGTCTCAACTGACTCAGTAGATAGACAGTAGCTTCAGTAGATGGTCTTAACTGACTCAGTAGATAGACAGTAGCTTCAGTAGATGGTCTCAACTGAATCAGTAGATAGACAGTAGCTTCAGTAGATGGTCTCAACTGACTCAGTAGATAGACAGTAGCTTCAGTAGATGGTCTCAACTGACTCAGTAGATAGACAGTAGCTTCAGTAGATGGTCTCAACTGACTCAGTAGATAGACAGTAGCTTCAGTAGATGGTCTCAACTGACTCAGTAGATAGACAGTAGCTTCAGTAGATGGTCTCAACTGACTCAGTAGATAGACAGTAGCTTCAGTAGATGGTCTCAACTGACTCAGTAGATAGACAGTAGCTTCAGTAGATGGTCTCAACTCAGTAGATAGACAGTAGCTTCAGTAGATAGTCTCAACTGACTCAGTAGATAGACAGTAGCTTCAGTAGATGGTCTCAACTGACTCAGTAGATAGACAGTAGCTTCAGTAGATGGTCTCAACTGACTCAGTAGATAGACAGTAGCTTCAGTAGATAGTCTCAACTGACTCAGTAGATAGACAGTAGCTTCAGTAGATGGTCTCAACTGACTCAGTAGATAGACAGTAGCTTCAGTAGATGGTCTCAACTGACTCAGTAGATAGACAGTAGCTTCAGTAGATGGTCTCAACTGACTCAGTAGATAGACAGTAGCTTCAGTAGATGGTCTCAACTGACTCAGTAGATAGACAGTAGCTTCAGTAGATGGTCTCAACTGACTCAGTAGATAGACAGTAGCTTCAGTAGATGGTCTCAACTGACTCAGTAGATAGACAGTAGCTTCAGTAGATGGTCTCAACTGACTCAGTAGATAGACAGTAGCTTCAGTAGATGGTCTCAACTGACTCAGTAGATAGACAGTAGCTTCAGTAGATGGTCTCAACTGACTCAGTAGATAGACAGTAGCTTCAGTAGATGGTCTCAACTGACTCAGTAGATAGACAGTAGCTTCAGTAGATGGTCTCAACTGACTCAGTAGATAGACAGTAGCTTCAGTAGATGGTCTCAACTGACTCAGTAGATAGACAGTAGCTTCAGTAGATGGTCTCAACTGACTCAGTAGATAGACAGTAGCTTCAGTAGATGGTCTCAACTGACTCAGTAGATAGTAGATAGACAGTAGCTTCAGTAGATGGTCTCAACTGACTCAGTAGATAGACAGTAGCTTCAGTAGATGGTCTCAACTCAGTAGATGGTCTCAACTGACTCAGTAGATAGACAGTAGCTTCAGTAGATGGTCTCAACTGACTCAGTAGATAGACAGTAGCTTCAGTAGATGGTCTCAACTGACTCAGTAGATAGACAGTAGCTTCAGTAGATGGTCTCAACTGACTCAGTAGATAGACAGTAGCTTCAGTAGATGGTCTCAACTGACTCAGTAGATAGACAGTAGCTTCAGTAGATGGTCTCAACTGACTCAGTAGATAGACAGTAGCTTCAGTAGATGACTCAGTAGATAGACTAGCTTCAGTACTGACTCAGTAGATAGAAAGTAGCTTCAGTAGATGGTCTCAACTGACTCAGTAGATAGACAGTAGCTTCAGTAGATGGTCTCAACTGACTCAGTAGATAGACAGTAGCTTCAGTAGATGGTCTCAACTGACTCAGTAGATAGACAGTAGCTTCAGTAGATGGTCTCAACATAGTAGATAGACAGTAGCTTCAGTAGATGGTCTCAACTGACTCAGATAGACAGTAGCTTCAGTAGATAGTCTCAACTCAGTGGATAGACAGTAGCTTCAGTAGATGGTCTCAACTGACTCAGTAGATAGACAGTAGCTTCAGTAGATGGTCTCAACTGACTCAGTAGATAGACAGTAGCTTCAGTAGATGGTCTCAACTGACTCAGTAGATAGACAGTAGCTTCAGTAGATGGTCTCAACTGACTCAGTAGACAGTCACTTCAGGAGATGGTCTCAACTGACTAGTAGATAGACAGTAGCTTCAGTAGATGGTCTCAACTGACTCAGTAGATAGACAGTAGCTTCAGTAGATGGTCTCAACTGACTCAGTAGATAGACAGTAGCTTCAGTAGATGGTCTCAACTGACTCAGTAGATAGACAGTAGCTTCAGTAGATGGTCTCAACTGACTCAGTAGATAGACAGTAGCTTCAGTAGATGGTCTCAACTGACTCAGTAGATAGACAGTAGCTTCAGTAGATGGTCTCAACTGACTCAGTAGATAGACAGTAGCTTCAGTAGATGGTCTCAACTGACTCAGTAGATAGAGTAGATAGACAGTAGCTTCAGTAGATGGTCTGCACTGACTCAGTAGATAGACAGTAGCTTCAGTAGATGGTCTCAACTGACTCAGTAGATAGACAGTAGCTTCAGTAGATGGTCTCAACTGACTCAGTAGATAGACAGTAGCTTCAGTAGATGGTCTCAACTGACTCAGTAGATAGACAGTAGCTTCAGTAGATGGTCTCAACTGACTCAGTAGATAGACAGTAGCTTCAGTAGATGGTCTCAACTGACTCAGTAGATAGACAGTAGCTTCAGTAGATGGTCTCAACTGACTCAGTAGATAGACAGTAGCTTCAGTAGATGACTCAGTCTCAACTGACTCAGTAGATAGACAGTAGCTTCAGTAGATGGTTTCAACTGACTCAGTAGATAGACAGTAGCTTCAGTAGATGGTCTCAACTGACTCAGTAGATAGATAGTAGCTTCAGTAGACGGTCTCTGACTCAGTAGATAGACAGTAGCTTCAGTAGATAGTCTCAACTGACTCGGTAGATAGACAGTAGCTTCAGTAGATGGTTTCAACTGACTCAGTAGATAGTAGCTTCAGTAGATGGTTTCAACTGACTCAGTAGATAGTAGCTTCAGTAGACGGTCTCAACTGACTCAGTAGATAGACAGTAGCTTCAGTAGATAGTCTCAACTGACTCGGTAGATAGACAGTAGCTTCAGTAGATGGTCTCAACTGACTCAGTAGATAGACAGTAGCTTCAGTAGATAACTGACTCAGTAGACAGTAGCTTCAGTAGATGGTCTCAACTGACTCAGTAGATAGACAGTAGCTTCAGTAGATGGTCTCAACTGACTCAGTAGATAGACAGTAGCTTCAGTAGATGGTCTCAACTGACTCAGTAGATAGAAAGTAGCTTCAGTAGATGGTCTCAACTGACTCAGTAGATAGACAGTAGCTTCAGTAGATAGTCTCAACTGACTCAGTAGATAGACAGTAGCTTCAGTAGATGGTCTCAACTGACTCAGTAGATAGACAGTAGCTTCAGTAGATGGTCTCAACTGACTCAGTAGATAGACAGTAGCTTCAGTAGATGGTCTCAACTGACTCAGTAGATAGACAGTAGCTTCAGTAGATAGTCTCAACTGACTCAGTAGATAGACAGTAGCTTCAGTAGATGGTCTCAACTGACTCAGCAGATAGACAGTAGCTTCAGTAGATGGTCTCAACTGACTCAGTAGATAGACAGTAGCTTCAGTAGATAGTCTCAACTGACTCAGTAGATAGACAGTAGCTTCAGTAGATGGTCTCAACTGACTCAGTAGATAGACAGTAGCTTCAGTAGATGGTCTCAACTGACTCAGTAGATAGACAGTAGCTTCAGTAGATGGTCTCAACTGACTCAGTAGATAGACAGTAGCTTCAGTAGATGGTCTCAACTGACTCAGTAGATGGAGACAGAGGCTTCAGTAGACAGTCTGTTCCTGTAGACAATTTAGTGAGCGTCAGCAGTAGACAGTCTGTTCCTGTAGACAATTTAGTGAGCGTCAGCAGTAGACAGTCTGTTCCTGTAGACAATTTAGTGAGCGTCAGCAGTAGACAGTCTGTTCCTGTAGACAATTTAGTGAGCGTCAGCAGTAGACAGTCTGTTCCTGTAGACAATTTAGTGAGCGTCAGCAGTAGACAGTCTGTTCCTGTAGACAATTTAGTGAGCGTCAGCAGTAGACAGTCTGTTCCTGTAGACAATTTAGTGAGCGTCAGCAGTAGACAGTCTGTTCCTGTAGACAATTTAGTGAGCGTCAGCAGTAGACAGTCTGTTCCTGTAGACAATTTAGTGAGCGTCAGCAGTAGACAGTCTGTTCCTGTAGACAATTTAGTGAGCGTCAGCAGTAGACAGTCTGTTCCTGTAGACAATTTAGTGAGCGTCAGCAGTAGACAGTCTGTTCCTGTAGACAATTTAGTGAGCGTCAGCAGTAGACAGTCTGTTCCTGTAGACAATTTAGTGAGCGTCAGCAGTAGACAGTCTGTTCCTGTAGACAATTTAGTGAGCGTCAGCAGTAGACAGTCTGTTCCTGTAGACAATTTAGTGAGCGTCAGCAGTAGACAGTCTGTTCCTGTAGACAATTTAGTGAGCGTCAGCAGTAGACAGTCTGTTCCTGTAGACAATTTAGTGAGCGTCAGCAGTAGACAGTCTGTTCCTGTAGACAATTTAGTGAGCGTCAGCAGTAGACAGTCTGTTCCTGTAGACAATTTAGTGAGCGTCAGCAGTAGACAGTCTGTTCCTGTAGACAATTTAGTGAGCGTCAGCAGTAGACAGTCTGTTCCTGTAGACAATTTAGTGAGCGTCAGCAGTAGACAGTCTGTTCCTGTAGACAATTTAGTGAGCGTCAGCAGTAGACAGTCTGTTCCTGTAGACAATTTAGTGAGCGTCAGCAGTAGACAGTCTGTTCCTGTAGACAATTTAGTGAGCGTCAGCAGTAGACAGTCTGTTCCTGTAGACAATTTAGTGAGCGTCAGCAGTAGACAGTCTGTTCCTGTAGACAATTTAGTGAGCGTCAGCAGTAGACAGTCTGTTCCTGTAGACAATTTAGTGAGCGTCAGCAGTAGACAGTCTGTTCCTGTAGACAATTTAGTGAGCGTCAGCAGTAGACAGTCTGTTCCTGTAGACAATTTAGTGAGCGTCAGCAGTAGACAGGGGACAGAATATTTTCAACAGATCATGCCAGTAGACAGTTCAGTCCAGGAAGACAGTGTCAGAGAAGTGGTATTACCAGCACTTAACAAACTGCTGTATCGATAAACGAAAACACAACTAATTGTTAAATTCTACATAAGCACTTTCGTCCTGGAATTAAGTTAAATATTCGTGTGTTATTTACAGTATACAGAGTGAGTGTAGCGACTGAGGTAGTATAAGGGAGGGTTGACGCACCTCGTGTGTGTGACGACTGAGGTAGTATAAGGGAGGGTTGACGCACCTCGTGTGTGTGACGACTGAGGTAGTATAAGGGAGGGTTGACACACCTCGTGTGTGTGACGACTGAGGTAGTATAAGGGAGGGTTGACACACCTCGTGTGTGTGACGACTGAGGTAGTATAAGGGAGGGTTGACACACCTTGTGTGTGTGACGACTGAGGTAGTATAAGGGAGGGTTGACACACCTTGTGTGTGTGACGACTGAGGTAGTATAAGGGAGGGTTGACACACCTTGTGTGTGTGACGACTGAGGTAGTATAAGGGAGGGTTGACACACCTTGTGTGTGTGACGACTGAGGTAGTATAAGGGAGGGTTGACACACCTTGTGTGTGTGACGACTGAGATAGTATAAGGGAGGGTTGACACACCTTGTGTGTGTGACGTGTCTGCTGATACTGACGCACGAAATAGGTCGTAGTGGCTTGCTGTTATTTCTTCCTAGAGCTGCTTGGGATGCCAAGTAGCTTTTTCCTCACAAGCGAAAAGTCTCGTGTTCGATCACCAATTTGTATGTGTGTGTGTGTGTGTGTGTGTGTGTGTGTGTGTGTGTGTGTGTGTGTGTGTGTGTGTGACTCAACAATCAACATTTGCACCAATAACTCACTACAGATGTGACCGGGTGTGGAAGTGTGAATTGCTCATTACTCTAAAATTTGTTCATGATTGCAGCCATGTATAAACGTAAGTAACCATTCTTACAGTATTCATTACCTTTGTAACTTGTGAGTTCATTACCTTTGTAACTTGTGAGTTCATTACCTTTGTAACTTGTGAGTTCATTACCTTGTACCTAGTTCAGCCATCAAAACTTTGGAGCCCGGTCCCTGGACCCATTACGTACCTCTGTAATCTGTAAATACCTTTGTAACTTGTCATGATTGTGACTAGACCTACCTGGAGTTCATTACCTTTGTAAATTGTGAGTTCATTACCTTTGTAAATTGTGAATTCATTACCTCTGTAACTTGCTCAGCTATCAAAACTTTGAGGCCCAGTCCCTGGACCCATTATGTACCTCTGTAATCTTTTGACTACCGCCCACAGGATGGGTATTGGGTGACTACCACCCACAGGATGGGTATGGGGTGACTACCGCCCACAGGATGGGTATGGGGTGACTACCACCCACAGGATGGGTATGGGGTGACTACCGCCCACAGGATGGGTATGGGGTGACTACCACCCACAGGATGGGTATGGGGTGCATAATAAACACATTAAACTAAACTAACTAACGATCACCAAGCAATAAGTAGGTTTCCATACACCCTTCCTACTATGAAATATAAATAATTCTTAGTTGTGTGAGTACAATTACTGAGTTTACAAGAACTGTTTATCATAACCAAATAATTAACATCAAATGTGAATGCATTCTCCAGGTCATATCTAGTTTGTCAAGTAAATGTGTCGTACTGAGATGTTTACTGCGTAGTAGTGGTAGTAGTTGTAGTAGTAGTAGTAGTAGTAGTAGTAGTAGTAGTAGTAGTAGTAGTAGTAATAGTAGTTGTAGTAGTAGTAGTAATAATAGCAGTAGTATGAGTCAAGTAGTAGTATGGTATGACAGCATGGTATGACAGCATGGTATGACAGCATGGTATGACAGCATGGTATGACAGGATGGTATGACAGGAAAATAAGATGGGTGGTTGGGACGGGGCTGTCTTGGACAGTGCTGAGGGTGCTAGTGTTGTCCTGGAGGACAGTGCTGAGGGTGCTAGTGTTGTCCTGGAGGACAGTGCTGAGGGTGCTAGTGTTGTCCTGGAGGACAGTGCTGAGGGTGCTAGTGTTGTCCTGGAGGACAGTGCTGAGGGTGCTAGTGTTGTCCTGGAGGACAGTGCTGAGGGTGCTAGTGTTGTCCTGGAGGACAGTGCTGAGGGTGCTAGTGTTGTCCTGGAGGACAGTGCTGAGGGTGCTAGTGTTGTCCTGGAGGACAGTGCTGAGGGTGCTAGTGTTGTCCTGGAGGACAGTGCTGAGGGTGCTAGTGTTGTCCTGGAGGACAGTGCTGAGGGTGCTAGTGTTGTCCTGGAGGACAGTGCTGAGGGTGCTAGTGTTGTCCTGGAGGACAGTGCTGAGGGTGCTAGTGTTGTCCTGGAGGACAGTGCTGAGGGTGCTAGTTTTGTCCTGGAGGACAGTGCTGAGGGTGCTAGTTTTGTCCTGGAGGACAGTGCTGAGGGTGCTAGTGTTGTCCTGGAGGACAGTGCTGAGGGTGCTAGTGTTGTCCTGGAGGACAGTGCTGAGGGTGCTAGTGTTGTCCTGGAGGACAGTGCTGAGGATGCTAGTGTTGTCCTGGAGGACAGTGCTGAGGGTGCTAGTGTTGTCCTGGAGGACAGTGCTGAGGGTGCTAGTGTTGTCCTGGAGGACAGTGCTGAGGGTGCTAGTGTTGTCCTGGAGGACAGTGCTGAGGGTGCTAGTTTTGTCCTGGAGGACAGTGCTGAGGGTGCTAGTTTTGTCCTGGAGGACAGTGCTGAGGGTGCTAGTTTTGTCCTGGAGGACAGTGCTGAGGGTGCTAGTGTTGTCCTGGAGGACAGTGCTGAGGGTGCTAGTGTTGTCCTGGAGGACAGTGCTGAGGATGCTAGTTTTGTCCTGGAGGACAGTGCTGAGGGTGCTAGTGTTGTCCTGGAGGACAGTGCTGAGGGTGCTAGTTTTGTCCTGGAGGACAGTGCCGAGGCTGCTAGTGTTGTCCTGGAGGACAGTGCTGAGGGTGCTAGTTTTGTCCTGGAGGACAGTGCTGAGGGTGCTAGTTTTGTAGTGGAGGACAGTGCTGAGGGTGCTAGTGTTGTCCTGGAGGACAGTGCTGAGGGTGCTAGTTTTGTCCTGGAGGACAGTGCTGAGGATGCTAGTGTTGTCCTGGAGGACAGTGCTGAGGGTGCTAGTGTTGTCCTGGAGGACAGTGCTGAGGGTGCTAGTGTTGTCCTGGATGACAGTGCTGAGGGTGCTAGTGTTGTCCTGGAGGACAGTGCTGAGGGTGCTAGTGTTGTCCTGGAGGACAGTGCTGAGGGTGCTAGTGTTGTCCTGGAGGACAGTGCTGAGGGTGCTAGTTTTGTCCTGGAGGACAGTGCTGAGGGTGCTAGTGTTGTCCTGGAGGACAGTGCTGAGGGTGCTAGTGTTGTCCTGGATGACAGTGCTGAGGGTGCTAGTGTTGTCCTGGAGGACAGTGCTGAGGGTGCTAGTTTTGTCCTGGAGGACAGTGCTGAGGGTGCTAGTGTTGTCCTGGAGGACAGTGCTGAGGGTGCTAGTGTTGTCCTGGAGGACAGTGCTGAGGGTGCTAGTGTTGTCCTGGAGGACAGTGCTGAGGGTGCTAGTGTTGTCCTGGAGGACAGTGCTGAGGGTGCTAATGTTGTCCTGGAGGACAGTGCTGAGGGTGCTAGTGTTGTCCTGGAGGACAGTGCTGAGGGTGCTAGTGTTGTCCTGGAGGACAGTGCTGAGGGTGCTAGTGTTGTCCTGGAGGACAGTGCTGAGGGTGCTAATGTTGTCCTGGAGGACAGTGCTGAGGGTGCTAGTGTTGTCCTGGAGGACAGTGCTGAGGGTGCTAGTGTTGTCCTGGAGGACAGTGCTGAGGGTGCTAATGTTGTCCTGGAGGACAGTGCTGAGGGTGCTAGTGTTGTCCTGGAGGACAGTGCTGAGGGTGCTAATGTTGTCCTGGAGGACAGTGCTGAGGGTGCTAGTGTTGTCCTGGAGGACAGTGCTGAGGGTGCTAGTGTTGTCCTGGAGGACAGTGCTGAGGGTGCTAATGTTGTCCTGGAGGACAGTGCTGAGGGTGCTAGTGTTGTCCTGCAGGACAGTCCTGAGGGTGCTAGTGTTGTCCTGGAGGACAGTGCTGAGGGTGCTAGTGTTGTCCTGGAGGACAGTGCTGAGGGTGCTAGTGTTGTCCTGGAGGACAGTGCTGAGGGTGCTAGTGTTGTCCTGGAGGACAGTGCTGAGGGTGCTAGTGTTGTCCTGGAGGACAGTGCTGAAGGTGCTAGTGCTGTCCTGGAGGACAGTGCTGAGGGTGCTAGTGTTGTCCTGGAGGACAGTGCTGAGGATGCTAGTGTTGTCCTGGAGGACAGTGCTGAGGGTGCTAGTGTTGTCCTGGAGGACAGTGCTGAGGGTGCTAGTGTTGTCCTGGAGGACAGTGCTGAGGGTGCTAGTGTTGTCCTGGAGGACAGTGCTGAGGGTGCTAGTGTTGTCCTGGAGGACAGTGCTGAGGGTGCTAGTGTTGTCCTGGAGGACAGTGCTGAGGGTGCTAGTGTTGTCCTGGAGGACAGTGCTGAGGGTGCTAATGTTGTCCTGGAGGACAGTGCTGAGGGTGCTAGTGTTGTCCTGGAGGACAGTGCTGAGGGTGCTAGTGTTGTCCTGGAGGACAGTGCTGAGGGTGCTAGTGTTGTCCTGGAGGACAGTGCTGAGGGTGCTAATGTTGTCCTGGAGGACAGTGCTGAGGGTGCTAGTGTTGTCCTGGAGGACAGTGCTGAAGGTGCTAGTGTTGTCCTGGAGGACAGTGCTGAGGATGCTAGTGTTGTCCTGGAGGACAGTGCTGAGGGTGCTAGTGTTGTCCTGGAGGACAGTGCTGAGGGTGCTAATGTTGTCCTGGAGGACAGTGCTGAGGGTGCTAGTGTTGTCCTGGAGGACAGTGCTGAGGATGCTAGTGTTGTCCTGGAGGACAGTGCTGAGGGTGCTAGTGTTGTCCTGGAGGACAGTGCTGAGGGTGCTAATGTTGTCCTGGAGGACAGTGCTGAGGGTGCTAGTGTTGTCCTGGAGGACAGTGCTGAGGGTGCTAGTGTTGTCCTGGAGGACAGTGCTGAGGGTGCTAATGTTGTCCTGGAGGACAGTGCTGAGGGTGCTAGTGTTGTCCTGCAGGACAGTCCTGAGGGTGCTAGTGTTGTCCTGGAGGACAGTGCTGAGGGTGCTAGTGTTGTCCTGGAGGACAGTGCTGAGGGTGCTAGTGTTGTCCTGGAGGACAGTGCTGAGGGTGCTAGTGTTGTCCTGGAGGACAGTGCTGAGGGTGCTAGTGTTGTCCTGGAGGACAGTGCTGAAGGTGCTAGTGCTGTCCTGGAGGACAGTGCTGAGGGTGCTAGTGTTGTCCTGGAGGACAGTGCTGAGGATGCTAGTGTTGTCCTGGAGGACAGTGCTGAGGGTGCTAGTGTTGTCCTGGAGGACAGTGCTGAGGGTGCTAGTGTTGTCCTGGAGGACAGTGCTGAGGGTGCTAGTGTTGTCCTGGAGGACAGTGCTGAGGGTGCTAGTGTTGTCCTGGAGGACAGTGCTGAGGGTGCTAGTGTTGTCCTGGAGGACAGTGCTGAGGGTGCTAGTGTTGTCCTGGAGGACAGTGCTGAGGGTGCTAATGTTGTCCTGGAGGACAGTGCTGAGGGTGCTAGTGTTGTCCTGGAGGACAGTGCTGAGGGTGCTAGTGTTGTCCTGGAGGACAGTGCTGAGGGTGCTAGTGTTGTCCTGGAGGACAGTGCTGAGGGTGCTAATGTTGTCCTGGAGGACAGTGCTGAGGGTGCTAGTGTTGTCCTGGAGGACAGTGCTGAAGGTGCTAGTGTTGTCCTGGAGGACAGTGCTGAGGATGCTAGTGTTGTCCTGGAGGACAGTGCTGAGGGTGCTAGTGTTGTCCTGGAGGACAGTGCTGAGGGTGCTAATGTTGTCCTGGAGGACAGTGCTGAGGGTGCTAGTGTTGTCCTGGAGGACAGTGCTGAGGGTGCTAGTGTTGTCCTGGAGGACAGTGCTGAGGGTGCTAATGTTGTCCTGGAGGACAGTGCTGAGGGTGCTAGTGTTGTCCTGCAGGACAGTCCTGAGGGTGCTAGTGTTGTCCTGGAGGACAGTGCTGAGGGTGCTAGTGTTGTCCTGGAGGACAGTGCTGAGGGTGCTAGTGTTGTCCTGGAGGACAGTGCTGAGGGTGCTAGTGTTGTCCTGGAGCACAGTGCTGAAGGTGCTAGTGTTGTCCTGGAGGACAGTGCTGAGGGTGCTAGTGTTGTCCTGGAGGACAGTGCTGAGGATGCTAGTGTTGTCCTGGAGGACAGTGCTGAGGGTGCTAGTGTTGTCCTGGAGGACAGTGCTGAGGGTGCTAGTGTTGTCCTGGAGGACAGTGCTGAGGGTGCTAGTGTTGTCCTGGAGGACAGTGCTGAGGGTGCTAGTGTTGTCCTGGAGGACAGTGCTGAGGGTGCTAGTGTTGTCCTGGAGGACAGTGCTGAGGGTGCTAGTGTTGTCCAGGAGGACAGTGCTGAGGGTGCTAATGTTGTCCTGGAGGACAGTGCTGAGGGTGCTAGTGTTGTCCTGGAGGACAGTGCTGAGGGTGCTAGTGTTGTCCTGGAGGACAGTGCTGAGGATGCTAGTGTTGTCCTGGAGGACAGTGCTGAGGGTGCTAGTGTTGTCCTGGAGGACAGTGCTGAAGGTGCTAGTGCTGTCCTGGAGGACAGTGCTGAAGGTGCTAGTGTTGCCCTGGAGGACAGTGCTGAGGGTGCTAGTGTTGTCCTGGATGACAGTGCTGAGGATGCTAGTGTTGTCCTGGAGGACAGTGCTGAGGGTGCTAGTGTTGTCCTGGAGGACAGTGCTGAGGGTGCTAGTGTTGTCATGGAGGACAGTGCTGAGGGTGCTAGTGTTGTCCTGGAGGACAGTGCTGAGGGTCCTAATGTTGTCCTGGAGGACAGTGCTGAGGGTGCTAGTGTTGTCCTGGAGGACAGTGCTGAGGGTGCTAGTGTTGTCCTGGAGGACAGTACTGAGGGTGCTAGTGTTGTCCTGGAGGACAGTGCTGAGGGTGCTAGTGTTGTCCTGGAGGACAGTGCTGAGGGTGCTAGTGTTGTCCTGGAGGACAGTGCTGAGGGTGCTAGTGTTGTCCTGGATGACAGTGCTGAGGGTACTAGTGTTGTCCTGGAGGACAGTGCTGAGGGTGCTAGTGTTGTCCTGGAGGACAGTGCTGAATGTGCTAGTGTTGTCCTGGAGGACAGTGCTGAGGGTGCTAGTGTTGTCCTGGAGGACAGTGCTGAAGGTGCTAGTGGTGTCCTGGAGGACAGTGCTGAGGGTGCTAGTATTGTCCTGGAGGACAGTGCTGAGGATGCTAGTGTTGTCCTGGAGGACAGTGCTGAGGGTGCTAGTGTTGTCCTGGAGGACAGTGCTGAAGGTGCTAGTGCTGTCCTGGAGGACAGTGCTGAAGGTGCTAGTGTTGTCCTGGAGGACAGTGCTGAGGGTGCTAGTGTTGTCCTGGAGGACAGTGCTGAAGGTGCTAGTGCTGTCCTGGAGGACAGTGCTGAAGGTGCTAGTGCTGTCCTGGAGGACAGTGCTGAGGGTGCTAGTGTTGTCCTGGAGGACAGTGTTGAGGGTGCTAGTGTTGTCCTGGAGGACAGTGCTGAGGATGCTATTGTTGTCCTGGAGGACAGTGCTGAGGGTGCTAGTGTTGTCCTGGAGGACAGTGCTGAGGGTGCTAGTGTTGTCCTGGAGGACGGTGCTGAGGGTGGTAGTGTTGTCCTGGAGGACAGTGCTGAGAGTGCTAGTGTTGTCCTGGAGGACAGTGCTGAGGGTGCTAGTGTTGTCCTGGAGGACAGTGCTGAGGATGCTAGTGTTGTCCTGGAGGACAGTGCTGAGGGTGCTAGTGTTGTCCTGGAGGACAGTGCTGAAGGTGCTAGTGCTGTCCTGGAGGACAGTGCTGAAGGTGCTAGTGTTGCCCTGGAGGACAGTGCTGAGGGTGCTAGTGTTGTCCTGGATGACAGTGCTGAGGATGCTAGTGTTGTCCTGGAGGACAGTGCTGAGGGTGCTAGTGTTGTCCTGGAGGACAGTGCTGAGGGTGCTAGTGTTGTCATGGAGGACAGTGCTGAGGGTGCTAGTGTTGTCCTGGAGGACAGTGCTGAGGGTCCTAATGTTGTCCTGGAGGACAGTGCTGAGGGTGCTAGTGTTGTCCTGGAGGACAGTGCTGAGGGTGCTAGTTTTGTCCTGGAGGACAGTGCTGAGGGTGCTAGTGTTGTCCTGGAGGACAGTGCTGAGGATGCTAGTTTTGTCCTGGAGGACAGTGCTGAGGGTGCTAGTGTTGTCCTGGAGGACAGTGCTGAGGGTGCTAGTTTTGTCCTGGAGGACAGTGCTGAGGATGCTAGTGTTGTCCTGGAGGACAGTGCTGAGGGTGCTAGTTTTGTCCTGGAGGACAGTGCTGAGGGTGCTAGTTTTGTAGTGGAGGACAGTGCTGAGGGTGCTAGTGTTGTCCTGGAGGACAGTGCTGAGGGTGCTAGTTTTGTCCTGGAGGACAGTGCTGAGGATGCTAGTGTTGTCCTGGAGGACAGTGCTGAGGGTGCTAGTGTTGTCCTGGAGGACAGTGCTGAGGGTGCTAGTGTTGTCCTGGATGACAGTGCTGAGGGTGCTAGTGTTGTCCTGGAGGACAGTGCTGAGGGTGCTAGTGTTGTCCTGGAGGACAGTGCTGAGGGTGCTAGTGTTGTCCTGGAGGACAGTGCTGAGGGTGCTAGTTTTGTCCTGGAGGACAGTGCTGAGGGTGCTAGTGTTGTCCTGGAGGACAGTGCTGAGGGTGCTAGTGTTGTCCTGGATGACAGTGCTGAGGGTGCTAGTGTTGTCCTGGAGGACAGTGCTGAGGGTGCTAGTTTTGTCCTGGAGGACAGTGCTGAGGGTGCTAGTGTTGTCCTGGAGGACAGTGCTGAGGGTGCTAGTGTTGTCCTGGAGGACAGTGCTGAGGGTGCTAGTGTTGTCCTGGAGGACAGTGCTGAGGGTGCTAGTGTTGTCCTGGAGGACAGTGCTGAGGGTGCTAATGTTGTCCTGGAGGACAGTGCTGAGGGTGCTAGTATTGTCCTGGAGGACAGTGCTGAGGGTGCTAGTGTTGTCCTGGAGGACAGTGCTGAGGGTGCTAGTGTTGTCCTGGAGGACAGTGCTGAGGGTGCTAATGTTGTCCTGGAGGACAGTGCTGAGGGTGCTAGTGTTGTCCTGGAGGACAGTGCTGAAGGTGCTAGTGTTGTCCTGGAGGACAGTGCTGAGGCTGCTAGTGTTGTCCTGGAGGACAGTGCTGAGGGTGCTAGTGTTGTCCTGGAGGACAGTGCTGAGGGTGCTAATGTTGTCCTGGAGGACAGTGCTGAGGGTGCTAGTGTTGTCCTGGAGGACAGTGCTGAGGGTGCTAGTGTTGTCCTGGAGGACAGTGCTGAGGGTGCTAATGTTGTCCTGGAGGACAGTGCTGAGGGTGCTAGTGTTGTCCTGCAGGACAGTCCTGAGGGTGCTAGTGTTGTCCTGGAGGACAGTGCTGAGGGTGCTAGTGTTGTCCTGGAGGACAGTGCTGAGGGTGCTAGTGTTGTCCTGGAGGACAGTGCTGAGGGTGCTAGTGTTGTCCTGGAGGACAGTGCTGAGGGTGCTAGTGTTGTCCTGGAGGACAGTGCTGAAGGTGCTAGTGCTGTCCTGGAGGACAGTGCTGAGGGTGCTAGTGTTGTCCTGGAGGACAGTGCTGAGGATGCTAGTGTTGTCCTGGAGGACAGTGCTGAGGGTGCTAGTGTTGTCCTGGAGGACAGTGCTGAGGGTGCTAGTGTTGTCCTGGAGGACAGTGCTGAGGGTGCTAGTGTTGTCCTGGAGGACAGTGCTGAGGGTGCTAGTGTTGTCCTGGAGGACAGTGCTGAGGGTGCTAGTGTTGTCCTGGAGGACAGTGCTGAGGGTGCTAGTGTTGTCCAGGAGGACAGTGCTGAGGGTGCTAATGTTGTCCTGGAGGACTGTGCTGAGGGTGCTAGTGTTGTCCTGGAGGACAGTGCTGAGGGTGCTAGTGTTGACCTGGAGGACAGTGCTGAGGGTGCTAGTGTTGTCCTGGAGGACAGTGCTGAGGGTGCTAGTGTTGTCCTGGAGGACAGTGCTGAGGGTGCTAGTGTTGTCCTGGAGGACAGTGCTGAGGGTGCTAGTGTTGTCCTGGAGGACAGTGCTGAAGGTGCTAGTGCTGTCCTGGAGGACAGTGCTGAGGGTGCTAGTGTTGTCCTGGAGGACAGTGCTGAAGGTGCTAGTGCTGTCCTGGAGGACAGTGCTGAAGGTGCTAGTGCTGTCCTGGAGGACAGTGCTGAGGGTGCTAGTGTTGTCCTGGAGGACAGTGCTGAGGGTGCTAGTGTTGTCCTGGAGGACAGTGCTGAGGATGCTATTGTTGTCCTGGAGGACAGTGCTGAGGGTGCTAGTGTTGTCCTGGAGGACAGTGCTGAGGGTGCTAGTGTTGTCCTGGAGGACGGTGCTGAGGGTGGTAGTGTTGTCCTGGAGGACAGTGCTGAGAGTACTAGTGTTGTCCTGGAGGACAGTGCTGAGGGTGCTAGTGTTGTCCTGGAGGACAGTGCTGAGGATGCTAGTGTTGTCCTGGAGGACAGTGCTGAGGGTGCTAGTGTTGTCCTGGAGGACAGTGCTGAAGGTGCTAGTGCTGTCCTGGAGGACAGTGCTGAAGGTGCTAGTGTTGCCCTGGAGGACAGTGCTGAGGGTGCTAGTGTTGTCCTGGATGACAGTGCTGATAATGCTAGTGTTGTCCTGGAGGACAGTGCTGAGGGTGCTAGTGTTGTCCTGGAGGACAGTGCTGAGGGTGCTAGTGTTGTCCTGGAGGACAGTGCTGAGGGTGCTAGTGTTGTCCTGGAGGACAGTGCTGAGGGTCCTAATGTTGTCCTGGAGGACAGTGCTGAGGGTGCTAGTGTTGTCCTGGAGGACAGTGCTGAGGGTGCTAGTGTTGTCCTGGAGGACAGTACTGAGGGTGCTAGTGTTGTCCTGGAGGACAGTGCTGAGGGTGCTAGTGTTGTCCTGGAGGACAGTGCTGAGGGTGCTAGTGTTGTCCTGGAGGACAGTGCTGAGGGTGCTAGTGTTGTCCTGGATGACAGTGCTGAGGGTACTAGTGTTGTCCTGGAGGACAGTGCTGAGGGTGCTAGTGTTGTCCTGGAGGACAGTGCTGAATGTGCTAGTGTTGTCCTGGAGGACAGTGCTGAGGGTGCTAGTGTTGTCCTGGAGGACAGTGCTGAAGGTGCTAGTGGTGTCCTGGAGGACAGTGCTGAGGGTGCTAGTGTTGTCCTGGAGGACAGTGCTGAGGATGCTAGTGTTGTCCTGGAGGACAGTGCTGAGGGTGCTAGTGTTGTCCTGGAGGACAGTGCTGAAGGTGCTAGTGCTGTCCTGGAGGACAGTGCTGAAGGTGCTAGTGTTGTCCTGGAGGACAGTGCTGAGGGTGCTAGTGTTGTCCTGGAGGACAGTGCTGAAGGTGCTAGTGCTGTCCTGGAGGACAGTGCTGAGGGTGCTAGTGTTGTCCTGGAGGACAGTGCTGAGGATGCTAGTGTTGTCCTGGAGGACAGTGCTGAGGGTCCTAGTGTTGTCCTGGAGGACAGTGCTGAAGGTGCTAGTGCTGTCCTGGAGGACAGTGCTGAAGGTGCTAGTGTTGTCCTGGAGGACAGTGCTGAGGGTGCTAGTGTTGTCTTGGAGGACAGTGCTGAGGGTGCTAGTGTTGTCCTGGAGGACAGTGCTGAGGGTGCTAGTGTTGTCTTGGAGGACAGTGCTGAGGGTGCTAGTGTTGTCCTGGAGCACAGTGCTGAAGGTGCTAGTGTTGTCCTGGTGGACAGTGCTGAGGGTGCTAGTGTTGTCCTGGAGGACAGTGCTGAGGATGCTAGTGTTGTCCTGGAGGACAGTGCTGAGGGTGCTAGTGTTGTCCTGGAGGACAGTGCTGAGGGTGCTAGTGTTGTCCTGGAGGACAGTGCTGAGGGTGCTAGTGTTGTCCTGGAGGACAGTGCTGAGGGTGCTAGTGTTGTCCTGGAGGACAGTGCTGAAGGTGCTAGTGTTGTCCTGGAGGACAGTGCTGAGGGTGCTAGTGTTGTCCTGGAGGACAGTGCTGAGGATGCTAGTTTTGTCCTGGAGGACAGTGCTGAGGGTGCTTGTGTTGTCCTGGAGGACAGTGCTGAGGGTGCTAGTGTTGTCCTGGAGGACAGTGCTGAGGGTGCTAGTGTTGTCCTGGAGGACAGTGCTGAGGGTGCTAGTGTTGTCCTGGAGGACAGTGCTGAAGGTGCTAGTGCTGTCCTGGAGGACAGTGCTGAGGATGCTAGTGTTGTCCTGGAGGACAGTGCTGAGGGTGCTAGTGTTGTCCTGGAGGACAGTGCTGAGGGTGCTAGTGTTGTCCTGGAGGACAGTGCTGAGGGTGCTAGTGTTGTCCTGGAGCACAGTGCTGAGGATGCTAGTGTTGTCCTGGAGGACAGTGCTGAGGGTGCTAGTGTTGTCCTGGAGGACAGTGCTGAAGGTGCTAGTGCTGTGCTGGAGGACAGTGCTGAAGGTGCTAGTGCTGTCCTGGAGGACAGTGCTGAGGGTGCTAGTGTTGTCCTGGAGGACAGTGCTGAGGGTGCTAGTGTTGTCCTGGAGGACAGTGCTGAGGATGCTATTGTTGTCCTGGAGGACAGTGCTGAGGGTGCTAGTGTTGTCCTGGAGGACAGTGCTGAGGGTGCTAGTGTTGTCCTGGAGGACGGTGCTGAGGGTGGTAGTGTTGTCCTGGAGGACAGTGCTGAGAGTGCTAGTGTTGTCCTGGAGGACAGTGCTGAGGGTGCTAGTGTTGTCCTGGAGGACAGTGCTGAGGATGCTAGTGTTGTCCTGGAGGACAGTGCTGAGGGTGCTAGTGTTGTCCTGGAGGACAGTGCTGAAGGTGCTAGTGCTGTCCTGGAGGACAGTGCTGAAGGTGCTAGTGTTGCCCTGGAGGACAGTGCTGAGGGTGCTAGTGTTGTCCTGGATGACAGTGCTGAGGATGCTAGTGTTGTCCTGGAGGACAGTGCTGAGGGTGCTAGTGTTGTCCTGGAGGACAGTGCTGAGGGTGCTAGTGTTGTCATGGAGGACAGTGCTAAGGGTGCTAGTGTTGTCCTGGAGGACAGTGCTGAGAGTCCTAATGTTGTCCTGGAGGACAGTGCTGAGGGTGCTAGTGTTGTCCTGGAGGACAGTGCTGAGGGTGCTAGTGTTGTCCTGGAGGACAGTACTGAGGGTGCTAGTGTTGTCCTGGAGGACAGTGCTGAGGGTGCTAGTGTTGTCCTGGAGGACAGTGCTGAGGGTGCTAGTGTTGTCCTGGAGGACAGTGCTGAGGGTGCTAGTGTTGTCCTGGAGGACAGTGCTGAGGGTGCTAGTGTTGTCCTGGATGACAGTGCTGAGGGTACTAGTGTTGTCCTGGAGGACAGTGCTGAGGGTGCTAGTGTTGTCCTGGAGGACAGTGCTGAGGGTGCTAGTGTTGTCCTGGAGGACAGTGCTGAGGGTGCTAGTGTTGTCCTGGAGGACAGTGCTGAAGGTGCTAGTGGTGTCCTGGAGGACAGTGCTGAGGGTGCTAGTGTTGTCCTGGAGGACAGTGCTGAGGATGCTAGTGTTGTCCTGGAGGACAGTGCTGAGGGTGCTAGTGTTGTCCTGGAGGACAGTGCTGAAGGTGCTAGTGCTGTCCTGGAGGACAGTGCTGAAGGTGCTAGTGTTGTCCTGGAGGACAGTGCTGAGGGTGCTAGTGTTGTCCTGGAGGACAGTGCTGAAGGTGCTAGTGCTGTCCTGGAGGACAGTGCTGAGGGTGCTAGTGTTGTCCTGGAGGACAGTGCTGAGGATGCTAGTGTTGTCCTGGAGGACAGTGCTGAGGGTGCTAGTGTTGTCCTGGAGGACAGTGCTGAGGGTGCTAGTGTTGTCCTGGAGGACAGTGCTGAGGGTGCTAGTGTTGTCCTGGAGGACAGTGCTGAGGGTGCTAGTGTTGTCTTGGAGGAAAGTGCTGAGGGTGCTAGTGTTGTCCTGGAGGAAAGTGCTGAGGGTGCTAGTGTTGTCTTGGAGGAAAGTGCTGAGGGTGCTAGTGTTGTCCTGGAGGACAGTGCTGAGGGTGCTAGTGTTGTCCTGGAGGAGAGTGCTGAGGGTGCTAGTGTTGTCCTGGAGGACAGTGCTGAGGGTGCTAGTATTGTCATGGAGGACAGTTCTGAGGGTGCTAGTGTTGTCCTGGAGGACAGTGCTGAGGGTGCTAATGTTGTCCTGGAGGACAGTGCTGAGGGTGCTAGTGTTGTCCTGGAGGACAGTGCTGAGGGTGCTAGTGTTGTCCTGGAGGACAGTGCTGAAGGTGCTAGTGTTGTCCTGGAGGACAGTGCTGAGGGTGCTAGTGTTGTCCTGGAGGACAGTGCTGAGGATGCTAGTTTTGTCCTGGAGGACAGTGCTGAGGGTGCTTGTGTTGTCCTGGAGGACAGTGCTGAGGGTGCTAGTGTTGTCCTGGAGGACAGTGCTGAGGGTGCTAGTGTTGTCCTGGAGGACAGTGCTGAGGGTGCTAGTGTTGTCCTGGAGCACAGTGCTGAAGGTGCTAGTGTTGTCCTGGTGGACAGTGCTGAGGGTGCTAGTGTTGTCCTGGAGGACAGTGCTGAGGATGCTAGTGTTGTCCTGGAGGACAGTGCTGAGGGTGCTAGTGTTGTCCTGGAGGACAGTGCTGAGGGTGCTAGTGTTGTCCTGGAGGACAGTGCTGAGGGTGCTAGTGTTGTCCTGGAGGACAGTGCTGAGGGTGCTAGTGTTGTCCTGGAGCACAGTGCTGAAGGTGCTAGTGTTGTCCTGGAGGACAGTGCTGAGGGTGCTAGTGTTGTCCTGGAGGACAGTGCTGAGGGTGCTAGTGTTGTCCTGGAGGACAGTGCTGAGGGTGCTAGTGTTGTCCTGGAGGACAGTGCTGAGGATGCTAGTGTTGTCTTGGAGGACAGTGCTGAGGGCGCTAGTGTTGTCCTGGAGGACAGTGCTGAGAGTGCTAGTGTTGTCCTGGAGGACAGTGCTCTTGCGTGTGTTAGTGTTGTCCTGGAGGTCATTGAAGACGTTTTTCAGTCCTTAGAGGTTCAAAATAGAGGTACTGCTGGTGATGGATCACAAGGAGATGATGCCTCAGGGAACAGTGTCGACACACTACCAGCAAAACCTTGTGGAAGCACATATGCATACAGGGGTGAAAGATAGGGAGGAAACAGGAAAAATAAATGCACCAGCAGTGAGCGCAGCTACAATGAATCCTAGCAAACAGAATTACAATCTATTTAAATCCTATGCCTTAGGTATCTGCAGGCACGGTATATCTGGTAAAACATGTGGGACATTCACCTTTGACTATCCCAAAAAAATGCTGCACCCACATGACAACAGGAGAGTGCATCTTCCCCTCCTGTAACTCATTTCACTCAGAAATGTGTCACTCATCAATCCATGAAAGAAAATGCTACAATACTTACTGCCAGGCACTTCACCTTACGGGGAGAAGAAGACACAGACCAGCCAGACTATGGGAAACAAAAGAGGGAACCACAACCTCACCAGGGCAGAGATTTTTTAGGGCCAGGAGAGAAAAAAGACTGGAATGAAATGACAATAATCCTACACCAACTGAAAACACTTCTGGAGCCGAGGCACGGACATTGGCCTCTACTGAAGAACAACAGATATTAGAGTCAGTAAATAAAACCCCCCTAAACTGCACCAATACAACATTTGTCTTTGCAGACATACAGGGTCTAAAGCCGTCAAAAAACGACAAAATTCCTTACATCAAGGTACTGCTCACGGAGTCAAATGCAATGTTTGCAGCATTCACAGAGACCCACATAAAGGATCATTATGACAACGAAATATGGAACCCAGGTTATAACCTATTCCGATGCGACAGACTAAACAGGTAACAAGAGGGGGGGGGCTGGTCTGTACGTCACAGAGTCGCTCATTTGCACAGAACTACTAAGCACCTCAAATGATGTAGTTGAAGTTGTGGGGGTAAAGATTGAAAACCAAAACATTGTCATTGTGGTGGTATACAAGCCTCCAGATGCAACTTCCCAGCAATTCCAGGAGCAGCTTCTGAAAATTGACCACTGTCTGGAAAATCTCCCAACTCCTGCCCCAAACATCTTGCTACTGGGAGATTTCAACTTGTGACACCTAAAATGGAGGAGTATAGCAAATAATATTTTAGCAGAGATTACCCCAAGAGGCAGCTCAGGTGAAAATTCACACACACCCGAACTATTAAATCTCTGCACCAAATTCGCCTTAACCCAGCAAATATTGGAACCCACAAGACTAGAAAATACGCTGGACCTCATCTTCACTAACAACGACGATCTGTATCAAAGACATTTCACTCAGATCACAACATAATAGAGGTACAGATATGTATGCACAGGGCTCCGGACCAGCAAAATGTGAGCAGTCATGAAGGTCTCTTCACAAAATTAAATTTTTATAACGAAAACATACAATGGGATCAAGTAAACCATGTCCTAAATTAAACAAGCTGGGAAGATATCCTAAACAACACGGATCCGAACATATGCCTTGAAAAAATGAATTCTATGGTTCTTGAGATCTGCTTAAGACACATTCCATTGACAAAAAGAAAGAGAAGTAAACTAGAAAGAGACAGTCCCTATACAGACGAAGGCTAAGAGTCACAGAGCTGCTGAGAGGGGCCAATATGTCTGAAATATGAAGGGAGACACTGGTCAATGAAATTGCAAATATCGAACTTAAGCTGAAGGAATCTTACAGGAGACAAGAAATGCAGGAAGAACTAAAAGCCATAAAGGAAATTGAAAAAAAAAATACTTCTTCTCTTATGCCAAATCTAATGGAAAAACAACATCCAGTATTGGGTCCCTGCTTAGGCAGGATGGGACATACACAGATGACAGCCAAGAAATGAGTGAGATACTAAAGTTCCAATATGACTCAGTGTTCAGTGATCCACTACCCAGACTAAGGGTCGACAATCCAAGTGAATTCTTTATGAATGAAACCCAAAATTTCGTCATCTCAGAATTCTGGGATATTATCTTAAATCCCACAAGACCTTGAAAAGGCAATAAATGACATGCTCATGCACTCTACCCCATGCCCAGACTCATGGAACTCCATGTTCATCAAGAATTGCAAGAAGTCCCTATCGGGTGCCTTCAGCATTTAATGGAGAGGGAGCATGGACACAGGGGTCATCCCACACACACTACAAACAACAGACATAGCCCCACTCCACAAAGGTGGCAGTAAAACAATTGCAAAGAAATACAGACCGATAGCACTAACATCCTATATCATAAAAATCTTTGAGAGGGTTCTAAGAAGCAAGATCGCCACCCACCTAGATACCCATCAGTTACACAATACAGGGCAACACGGGTTTAGAGCAGGTTGCTCCTGCCTGTCCCAGCTACTGGACCACTATGACAAGGTCCTGGATGCTGTAGAGGATAAACAAAATACGGATGTAAATATACACAGATTTTGCAAAAGCTTTCGACAAGTGTGACCATGGTGTAATAGCACACAAAATGCGGGATAAATGAATAAAAGGAAAAGTTGGTAGATGGATCTATAATTTCCTGACAAATAGAACACAAAGAGTAATAGTAAACAAACTCCCAGGCAGCCATGGTAGAAAGCTCTGTTCCACAAGGCACTGTACTCGCTCCCATTCTTTTCCTCATCCGGATGACACCCAGATCACCATGGCGAGACTCCAAGCGGACATCAACCAAATTTTCAAATGGGCCACCCAAAATAATATGAAGTTGAACGAGGAGAAATTTCAACTACTCAGATATGGGAAACTTCAGGAAATTATAAATGTATTAGGGTATATGACAAATTCTAACCATACAATAGAACGAGAAAGTAATGTGAAGGAGCTGGGAGTGATAATGTCAGAGGATCTTTCCTTCAAAGATCACAACGATGTATCTACCTCATCTGCTAGAAAAATGATAGTATGGATACTGAGAACCTTCAAAACTAGGGATGCCAAACCCATGATGATTCTCTTCAAATTGTTTGTGCTCTCTAGGCTGGAATACTGTTGTACACTAACGGTCCCCTTCAAGGCTGGCTACATTGCAGACCTGGAGAGTGTACAAAGAACTTTCACGGCACACATAAGTACGATAAGGCACCTAAACTACTGGGAACGGTTGAAGGTCCTTGATCTGTATTCCCTGGAACGCAGGCGAGAGAGATACATGATAATATACACTTGGAAGGTCCTGGAGGGATTGGCACCAAACTTGCACACGAAAATCACTCCAGATGAAAGCAAATGACTCGGCAAGAGATGCAACATTCCCCCGATGAAAAGCAGCGGTGCCACGAGTACACTGAGAGACAACACAATAAGTGTCTGGGGCCCAAGACTGTTCAACTGCCTCCCAGAATACATAAGGGGGATTACCAATAGACCCCTGACTGTCTTCAAGAAGGCACTGGACAGGCACCTAAAGTCAGTACCTGACCAACCGGGCTGTGGTTCGTACGTCAGCTTGCGTGTGGCCACCAGTAACAGCCTGGTTGATCAGGCCCTGATCCACCATGAGGCCTGGTCCCAGACCGGGCCGCGGGGGCGTTGACCCCCGAAACCCTCTCCAGGTAAACTCCAGTAGTAATAGCACCATTTATTACTAAAGACTTGACTCTCCAGAACCTTGAACAATATAGTGAATTGATGTGAAGATGTGTAGTGTGATGTGTAGTGTGATGTGTAGTGTGAAGATGTGTAGTGTGAAGATGTGTAGTGTGAAGATGTGTAGTGTGAAGATGTGTAGTGTGAAGATGTGTACTGTGAAGATGTGTACTGTGAAGATGTGTAGTATGAAGATGTGTACTGTGAAGATGTGTAGTGTGAAGATGTGTAGTGTGAAGATGTGTAGTGTGAAGATGTGTACTGTGAAGATGTGTACTGTGAAGATGTGTACTGTGAAGATGTGTACTGTGAAGATGTGTAGTATGAAGATGTGTAGTGTGAAGATGTGTACTGTGAAGATGTGTACTGTGAAGATGTGTACTATGAAGATGTGTAGTGTGAAGATGTGTAGTGTGAAGATGTGTACTGTGAAGATGTGTACTGTGAAGATGTGTAGTGTGAAGATGTGTAGTGTGAAGATGTGTAGTGTGAAGATGTGTAGTGTGAAGATGTGTACTGTGAAGATGTGTAGTGTGAAGATGTGTAGTGTGAAGATGTGTACTGTGAAGATGTGTAGTGTGAAGATGTGTAGTGTGAAGATGTGTACTGTGAAGATGTGTAGTGTGAAGATGTGTACTGTGAAGATGTGTAGTGTGAAGATGTGTACTGTGAAGATGTGTACTGTGAAGATGTGTAGTGTGAAGATGTGTACTGTGAAGATGTGTACTGTGAAGATGTGTAGTGTGAAGATGTGTACTGTGAAGATGTGTACTGTGAAGATGTGTACTGTGAAGATGTGTACTGTGAAGATGTGTACTGTGAAGATGTGTACTGTGAAGATGTGTACTGTGAAGATGTGTACTGTGAAAATGTGTAGTGTGAAGATGTGTACTGTGAAGATGTGTACTGTGAAGATGTGTAGTGTGAAGATGTGTACTGTGAAGATGTGTACTGTGAAGATGTGTACTGTGAAGATGTGTACTGTGAAGATGTGTAGTGTGAAGATGTGTAGTGTGAAGATGTGTAGCGTGAAGATGTGTAGTGTGAAGATGTGTAGCGTGAAGATGTGTACTGTGAAGATGTGTACTGTGAAGATGTGTACTGTGAAGATGTGTACTGTGAAGATGTGTACTGTGAAGATGTGTACTGTGAAGATGTGTACTGTGATGTGTAATGTGAAGATGTGTAGTGTGAAGATGTGTACTGTGATGTGTTTACCTGGAGTTTACCTGGAGAGAGTTTCGGGGGTCAACGCCCCCGCGGCCCGGTCTGTGACCAGGCCTCCTGGTGGATCAGCGCCTGATCAACCAGGCTGTTGCTGCTGGCTGCACGCAAACCAACGTACGAGCCACAGCCCGGCTGATCAGGAACTGACTTTAGGTGCTTGTCCAGTGCCAGCTTGAAGACTGCCAGGGGTCTGTTGGTAATCCCCCTTATGTGTGCTGGGAGGCAGTTGAACAGTCTCGGGCCCCTGACACTTATTGTATGGTCTCTTAACGTGCTAGTGACACCCCTGCTTTTCATTGGGGGGATGGTGCATCGTCTGCCAAGTCTTTTGCTTTCGTAGTGAGTGATTTTCGTGTGCAAGTTCGGTACTAGTCCCTCTAGGATTTTCCAGGTGTATATAATCATGTATCTCTCCCTCCTGCGTTCCAGGGAATACAGGTTTAGAAACCTCAAGCGCTCCCAGTAATTGAGGTGTTTTATCTCCGTTATGCGCGCCGTGAAAGTTCTCTGTACATTTTCTAGGTCGGCAATTTCACCTGCCTTGAAAGGTGCTGTTAGAGTGCAGCAATATTCCAGCCTAGATAGAACAAGTGACCTGAAGAGTGTCATCATGGGCTTGGCCTCCCTAGTTTTGAAGGTTCTCATTATCCATCCTGTCATTTTTCTAGCAGATGCGATTGATACAATGTTATGGTCCTTGAAGGTGAGATCCTCCGACATAATCACTCCCAGGTCTTTGACGTTGGTGTTTCGCTCTATTTCGTGGCCAGAATTTGTTTTGTACTCTGATGAAGATTTAATTTCCTCATGTTTACCATATCTGAGTAATTGAAATTTCTCATCGTTGAACTTCATATTGTTTTCTGCAGCCCACTGAAAGATTTGGTTGATGTCCGCCTGGAGCCTTGCAGTGTCTGCAATGGAAGACACTGTCATGCAGATTCGGGTGTCATCTGCAAAGGAAGACACGGTGCTGTGGCTGACATCCTTGTCTATGTCGGATATGAGGATGAGGAACAAGATGGGAGCTAGTACTGTGCCTTGTGGAACAGAGCTTTTCACCGTAGCTGCCTCGGACTTTACTCTGTTGACGACTACTCTCTGTGTTCTGTTAGTGAGGAAATTATAGATCCATCGACCGACTTTTCCTGTTATTCCTTTAGCGCGCATTTTGTGCGCTATTACGCCATGGTCACACTTGTCGAAGGCTTTTGCAAAGTCTGTATATATTACATCTGCATTCTTTTTGTCTTCTAGTGCATTTAGGACCTTGTCGTAGTGATCCAGTAGTTGAGACAGACAGGAGCGACCTGTTCTAAACCCATGTTGCCCTGGGTTGTGTAACTGATGGGTTTCTAGATGGGTGGTGATCTTGCTTCTTAGGACCCTTTCAAAGATTTTTATGATAAGGGATGTTAGTGCTATTGGTCTGTAGTTCTTTGCTGTTGCTTTACTGCCCCCTTTGTGGAGTGGGGCTATGTCTGTTGTTTTTAGTAACTGTGGGACGATCCCCGTGTCCATGCTCCCTCTCCATAGGATGGAAAAGGCTCGTGATAGGGGCTTCTTGCAGTTCTTGATGAACACAGAGTTCCATGAGTCTGGCCCTGTGAAGATGTGTACTGTGATGTGTACTGTGAAGATGTGTAGTGTGAAGATGTGTAGTGTGAAGATGTGTAGTGTGAAGATGTGTAGTGTGAAGATGTGTAGTGTGAAGATGTGTAGTGTGAAGATGTGTACTGTGAAGATGTGTAGTGTGAAGATGTGTACTGTGATGTGTACTGTGAAGATGTGTAGTGTGAAGATGTGTACTGTGAAGATGTGTAGTGTGAAGATGTGTACTGTGAAGATGTGTACTGTGAAGATGTGTACTGTGAAGATGTGTAGTGTGAAGATGTGTAGTGTGAAGATGTGTACTGTGAAGATGTGTACTGTGAAGATGTGTAGTGTGAAGATGTGTAGTGTGAAGATGTGTACTGTGAAGATGTGTAGTGTGAAGATGTGTAGTGTGAAGATGTGTAGTGTGAAGATGTGTAGTGTGAAGATGTGTACTGTGAAGATGTGTACTGTGAAGATGTGTACTGTGAAGATGTGTACTGTGAAGATGTGTACTGTGAAGATGTGTAGTGTGAAGATGTGTACTGTGAAGATGTGTACTGTGAAGATGTGTAGTGTGAAGATGTGTAGTGTGAAGATGTGTAGTGTGAAGATGTGTACTGTGAAGATGTGTACTGTGAAGATGTGTAGTGTGAAGATGTGTAGTGTGAAGATGTGTACTGTGAAGATGTGTAGTGTGAAGATGTGTAGTGTGAAGATGTGTACTGTGAAGATGTGTAGTGTGAAGATGTGTACTGTGAAGATGTGTAGTGTGAAGATGTGTACTGTGAAGATGTGTAGTGTGAAGATGTGTAGTGTGAAGATGTGTACTGTGAAGATGTGTACTGTGAAGATGTGTACTGTGAAGATGTGTAGTGTGAAGATGTGTACTGTGAAGATGTGTACTGTGAAGATGTGTAGTGTGAAGATGTGTACTGTGAAGATGTGTACTGTGAAGATGTGTACTGTGAAGATGTGTACTGTGAAGATGTGTACTGTGAAGATGTGTACTGTGAAGATGTGTACTGTGAAGATGTGTACTGTGAAAATGTGTAGTGTGAAGATGTGTACTGTGAAGATGTGTACTGTGAAGATGTGTAGTGTGAAGATGTGTACTGTGAAGATGTGTACTGTGAAGATGTGTACTGTGAAGATGTGTACTGTGAAGATGTGTAGTGTGAAGATGTGTAGTGTGAAGATGTGTAGCGTGAAGATGTGTAGTGTGAAGATGTGTAGCGTGAAGATGTGTACTGTGAAGATGTGTACTGTGAAGATGTGTACTGTGAAGATGTGTACTGTGAAGATGTGTACTGTGAAGATGTGTAGTGTGAAGATGTGTACTGTGATGTGTTTACCTGGAGAGAGTTTCGGGGGTCAACGCCCCCGCGGCCCGGTCTGTGACCAGGCCTCCTGGTGGATCAGCGCCTGATCAACCAGGCTGTTGCTGCTGGCTGCACGCAAACCAACGTACGAGCCACAGCCCGGCTGATCAGGAACTGACTTTAGGTGCTTGTCCAGTGCCAGCTTGAAGACTGCCAGGGGTCTGTTGGTAATCCCCCTTATGTGTGCTGGGAGGCAGTTGAACAGTCTCGGGCCCCTGACACTTATTGTATGGTCTCTTAACGTGCTAGTGACACCCCTGCTTTTCATTGGGGGGATGGTGCATCGTCTGCCAAGTCTTTTGCTTTCGTAGTGAGTGATTTTCGTGTGCAAGTTCGGTACTAGTCCCTCTAGGATTTTCCAGGTGTATATAATCATGTATCTCTCCCTCCTGCGTTCCAGGGAATACAGGTTTAGAAACCTCAAGCGCTCCCAGTAATTGAGGTGTTTTATCTCCGTTATGCGCGCCGTGAAAGTTCTCTGTACATTTTCTAGGTCGGCAATTTCACCTGCCTTGAAAGGTGCTGTTAGAGTGCAGCAATATTCCAGCCTAGATAGAACAAGTGACCTGAAGAGTGTCATCATGGGCTTGGCCTCCCTAGTTTTGAAGGTTCTCATTATCCATCCTGTCATTTTTCTAGCAGATGCGATTGATACAATGTTATGGTCCTTGAAGGTGAGATCCTCCGACATAATCACTCCCAGGTCTTTGACGTTGGTGTTTCGCTCTATTTCGTGGCCAGAATTTGTTTTGATTTAATTTCCTCATGTTTACCATATCTGAGTAATTGAAATTTCTCATCGTTGAACTTCATATTGTTTTCTGCAGCCCACTGAAAGATTTGGTTGATGTCCGCCTGGAGCCTTGCAGTGTCTGCAATGGAAGACACTGTCATGCAGATTCGGGTGTCATCTGCAAAGGAAGACACGGTGCTGTGGCTGACATCCTTGTCTATGTCGGATATGAGGATGAGGAACAAGATGGGAGCTAGTACTGTGCCTTGTGGAACAGAGCTTTTCACCGTAGCTGCCTCGGACTTTACTCTGTTGACGACTACTCTCTGTGTTCTGTTAGTGAGGAAATTATAGATCCATCGACCGACTTTTCCTGTTATTCCTTTAGCGCGCATTTTGTGCGCTATTACGCCATGGTCACACTTGTCGAAGGCTTTTGCAAAGTCTGTATATATTACATCTGCATTCTTTTTGTCTTCTAGTGCATTTAGGACCTTGTCGTAGTGATCCAGTAGTTGAGACAGACAGGAGCGACCTGTTCTAAACCCATGTTGCCCTGGGTTGTGTAACTGATGGGTTTCTAGATGGGTGGTGATCTTGCTTCTTAGGACCCTTTCAAAGATTTTTATGATAAGGGATGTTAGTGCTATTGGTCTGTAGTTCTTTGCTGTTGCTTTACTGCCCCCTTTGTGGAGTGGGGCTATGTCTGTTGTTTTTAGTAACTGTGGGACGATCCCCGTGTCCATGCTCCCTCTCCATAGGATGGAAAAGGCTCGTGATAGGGGCTTCTTGCAGTTCTTGATGAACACAGAGTTCCATGAGTCTGGCCCTGTGAACATGTGTACTGTGATGTGTACTGTGAAGATGTGTAGTGTGAAGATGTGTAGTGTGAAGATGTGTAGTGTGAAGATGTGTAGTGTGAAGATGTGTAGTGTGAAGATGTGTAGTGTGAAGATGTGTACTGTGAAGATGTGTAGTGTGAAGATGTGTACTGTGATGTGTACTGTGAAGATGTGTAGTGTGAAGATGTGTACTGTGAAGATGTGTAGTGTGAAGATGTGTACTGTGAAGATGTGTACTGTGAAGATGTGTAGTGTGAAGATGTGTAGTGTGAAGATGTGTACTGTGAAGATGTGTACTGTGAAGATGTGTAGTGTGAAGATGTGTAGTGTGAAGATGTGTACTGTGAAGATGTGTAGTGTGAAGATGTGTAGTGTGAAGATGTGTAGTGTGAAGATGTGTAGTGTGAAGATGTGTACTGTGAAGATGTGTACTGTGAAGATGTGTACTGTGAAGATGTGTACTG
Organism: Cherax quadricarinatus; assembly: GCF_038502225.1. Classification (NCBI taxonomy): domain Eukaryota; kingdom Metazoa; phylum Arthropoda; class Malacostraca; order Decapoda; family Parastacidae; genus Cherax; species Cherax quadricarinatus. Next base: position 17,461,569 of record NC_091366.1, read on the forward strand.
TGAAGATGTGTACTGTGAAGATGTGTAGTGTGAAGATGTGTACTGTGAAGATGTGTACTGTGAAGATGTGTAGTGTGAAGATGTGTAGTGTGAAGATGTGTACTGTGAAGATGTGTAGTGTGAAGATGTGTACTGTGAAGATGTGTACTGTGAAGATGTGTAGTGTGAAGATGTGTAGTGTGAAGATGTGTACTGTGAAGATGTGTAGTGTGAAGATGTGTACTGTGAAGATGTGTAGTGTGAAGATGTGTACTGTGAAGATGTGTACTGTGAAGATGTGTACTGTGAAGATGTGTACTGTGAAGATGTGTAGTGTGAATACCATTATACTTTTGATTAGTTTCGAGAGGTGATCTACTCCCGGAGCCCGGCCATATGCCAGGTTCTTCTGGAGCTTGCCTGGTCAACCAGGTTGTTGCTGCTAGAGGCCCACTGACCCACATATCCATCACAGCCTGGTTGATCTGGCACTTGGTGAAGATACTTGTCCACTTTCCTCTTGAAGACTTCTACACTTGTTCCAGCAGTGTTTCTGATATTTCTGGTATGATGTTAAATAGTCTGGGACTGCCTCCCTGTTTTTCACAAGGACTATTTTTCAGCTCTGATATTTCTGCTACACTGAACAGGGTCGTCGACACTGAACAATAGTCCAAATAAGAGGACACAAGTGCTTTGAAAAGTGTCACCACTGGCATCACTTATCTTGTTTTAAAAGTTATCATTATCCACCCTGTAATTTTCCTGGCTATGGTCTTAGTATGTTCTGTGAAGGAAAGGTCAGCTGACATAATCATTCCCAGGTCTTTAACATGTCCCTTGCGTTCTAACTTGCTATCCTCTTAAGTTTTATATTCAATATCCCTATCATGTGGGAGTTCGATACGTGGATTAGGGTAGAAATACTCACGTAGGCTGTTATACGTATAATTACTGTTATGTGGACAGAGCTCTTGCCAGCCGTACCTATCTCACTGCTCACACTCGTAATACTGCCTAGCCGTCTGGCCAGTACCCCGTAGTGGGTGTTTTGAAATAGTGTCAGCTCAGCACAATATGAAGACCGTGACTCAAGACGGTTGGTCGTTGAGTCAACGGACGGTTACGGTAACTGGTTACTAGACTGGTAACTGGTTACTACTACTGAGAGCTCGGCGACGCTAACGTATGTCGTCCCGACATACAACTAATACAAACTAGAGATGGCAGGTATACGGCTTGGGCAGATTCTATACAATGTCAAAGTACACAACATTAACATTATAGATACATAAGTAGAACATTGGAATGAAAGCTTACGTAACTGAACTGTAATGCAATACAAGGTATACTATAGTACAACTTAAAACTCAACAAATGAACAACGAACTCAACATTGAGATTACAAGTGATAAAAACAAAAATTTTGATCGATCGATCTGTATTCATGTGATCTACGGATTCTGAGGAAGGAATATATACAAAGAAAGAGTGTTTAACAGAAAGGCAGATTCGGTGCACGCAAATCTAGACTGTTAACTCTCAGAATGCGGAGAGAACATGAACACAAAAAAAAAAAATTCTTGAATACTGATAAGTTGATACTGTAATTATTCATCTATACAGGTTATTTACATTTAACCCCAACTCTGCTAGGGTGTGATTGACATATGCAGAATGGGTGTCCTCTCTGGGAGGATCAAATTCTGTAGCATTGGCTAACTCATGCTGTATTTGAGGCAAATCTGAATTGGAAGTTACAAATGATACTTGAGGATTTCTCAATACCTGTCGTGTACGTAGGGAATAACGACATTCAGGTTGATCGTCTGACTGAGTATCAGAGGAAGAGAGTACAGGATCAGGAGGATTGTCAGAGTCTGTCACATTAGTCTGGGTTGGAACATCATTATCATCACATACTAACTTCATATGATCCAAATGCGATTCTTTATACTGACCAGTACTAATCTCTCTAACCTTATACTTATTACCAGTGATATGTTCAACTACGCGATAAGGACCAACAAACCTTTGATCAAGCTTTGGCATTGCAGACGTTTTGTTAAAGTTAATCAGCATAACTCTCGAACCTACTTTGATTTTGGATGGCTTTGATCGAATGTTTGCGACTCTTGTAAATTCTGCTGTTGATTTATGAAGTGTTTCACGGATTCTTCTAAAAACACTTTGAGCTAAGCTGGTACGAGTTGCTATGAAATCATCAGGGTTGTAATTTGGTTTCGGATTAGAATATAACAACTCATAAGGCAAACGTTTATCTACACCATACAATGCATAATGTGGAGTGTCACCTATAGAAACATTGTAAGCAGAATTTATAGCACACTGCACATCAGGTATAACTTCATCCCAAGTTTCACTGTTGGGATTGATAGTGGCTCTCAAGACATCAAGTACTTTCTTATTGGTTCGTTCCGCTAACCCATTGCTGGCAGGATGATGAGGAACAATGGTGGATTTAGAGATCTTGTACAAGGTACACAAATTTTCAAGAATTTCATTACAGAATTCACCTCCATTATCTGTTACTAGGGACTTAGGGGTGGTATGCCTGCAGATAATGCGTTCTTTAAACGCTTTAGCTACTGTCTCGGCAGTCTTATCTGCAATAGGAACTAACTCGCAATATCTGGTGAAATGGTCTACCATAACACACAGATGTTTGTTACCTTGGAGGGAACATTGGAAATTAGTTAACAAATCTAGCGCAACTCTTTCCCAAGGTTCTCTAGTAGTTGGATACACTTGGATTGGATTAGGACCATTAGCATTGCCTTTATGTTGCATGCAGACACTACATTTCTTAACATACTCAGAAATATCAGTTGCCATACGAGGCCAAAAGTATTTCAATCTGGCTTGTTTTACTGAACGATCCATACCAGGGTGTGCAACACCTGGTACATCGTGAACTAGCTGTAAGGCTACATTCACTAGTGACTGTGGAATTACTAACTGGTATACTCTTCTGCTAGGCGTACCCAACTCGGCTGTTCGATACAGTAATTCTTGGTTCATGAGAAAGTCACTGATGGGAGCTGGTGGCTTCACAGTCAGAATAAGATCTTCCTGGAGCAGGAATCGAATCACCAGAACACAAGGGATCGGTTCTTTCTTACTGGAGGAATGAACAAACTCGGTGGAGTGGATGACTCCCCCCGGTTGAAAAATTAACGCTATAACACGCAATATGAGCAAGGGAGAACGAATCTACTATCTCAAACTGCAAGCACAGGAGAAAAGAAATGAACACGGTGAACAATGCTGATATTCTGAGTCGCACACAGTGACACGAGGTATCAACTATAAAGAAACTACACTTACAAACTTTAACAACGTGGAAGTTACTCGAGAAATAACTTCTTACAATGCACTGATTACTGTCAACTAGGATGGGATCACAATCTGAAACACAAGGGACAACAACAACACTCAAGTGAGCACACTAACCACAGAAACGTCTTTCTGCACGGCTTGTGGCATCAGCAAGAGATGGCATAACTCGTTGCAAGTAAAGTTCTTCTCAAAGCGTCCCCTGGGAAGGAACGAATACTTGAACAAGTCGCCATCGCAAGGATAGTCGCACTATCCTGCGTGCATGATATTGTGGCTGGAGTCCAGACAGGAGTGACAGTATTACTAGTGCCTGACCGCTCGGCTACGTTAATAAGGAATTCACGGATCTATAGGAACTTAATCTGAACTTCACATTTCGCAGCACTTTAACAAATCTCAGATACAAGCTGTGAGAACAAACACATTGCTCAAGGGCTAGGTATTGTCTTTCAGTCAGTAAGGGAATGTTGGTACTGTGGACTGATTCATATTGACTTTGACTGGAATGATACACTAAGTGAACGTTCAAAAGTGACTGGGACATAATCTCAGGGAACTTACTCAAGGACATAAGGCAAAAATAATGAACAATAAAAATGATATAAAATTCTAGAATTGAAATGAAAAGATATATAACTAATTCTGCAGAATAATTTCTAAATACACTGCAAGAAGAAAGAAAACTCAATTTAAAGGACTATTGACAAAAATAAAAAATTTACATTGAAATATACAAGTAAAAATATTACTGGAGACTGAATTAAATGCAAAATGAGCTGTCTTTACTCTTGCTAATAAAAAATATTAATTAATTAATTTTTTTAAATCAATGTGAAAGTGTAAAATAAAATTATTAAATTGTTAACTGGGAAATTTTAAATATTTTCTAAGAATGCATAGACAAAATTAAATTATAAATCATAAAAATAGCAATAAAAGAGAATAATTCACTGCAGAACAGTTCAACAAAATAATTCACTTCAGAACAAGTGCAACAAAATAAAGTATAGAAATAATCACTGCAGTAATAAAGTGTCACTGGGAAAACTCAGGTAAAATAATGAATTAAAATTATGAAGATCAAAAAAAAAATAAACTGATTGAACACTTTAACTCTTAATTGTAAATTAGACAAAACAATTTACTCAAACAGAGTAAGAAAACACTTTACGTTAAAAGTAATTGAAATTGCATCAAGAGTGAATTTGTTCAAGAATTATAAAAAATAAAACACAGGAACAAAACAGGGATATGACACTTACAGTGACGGAGCACACTTCATTAAAAAATTATTCTTACAACAAAATCCTGCTGTGACTGATACAACAAAATCTTGCTGTGACTGATACGACAAAAATTTTGCTGGCAAAAATAATGGTACACAGTCTGCGAAAAAATATTAGAGGAATGAGACACTGTTGGCATACGAAAAAAAAAATGACACACATAGAAATAAATGGAAAATTTGGTATACTGGGGTAAATATCACTGCAGAATACAACGCTGAAAGAATACAATAAAAAAAATGAATCACTTCACACAGAGTGACTGACTGGTACACTACACAATAATACTTACTACAGACAGGAGTAGCATAAAGAAAAACACAGCAGAAAAATATAAGATAAGTGAAAACACTGAAAAATATTGTAAAAAAAAATACTGAGTCAAAGAATACTGCGTTTACACTGAAAAACACAAGGTTTAGAGTACACAAACAATTTACTATAAATATCTCACACACGCAAATGTCTTTAAATGCAAGAAAAAATGTCTCAAGAAAATTATCACTGGAGTCTGGAGTAGGAGACGGGCGGTGGGTGCTGGTGATGGGGCGGGGGGGGTAGGGTGTCCAGCGCAGTGAGGGCTGACGTCACCTACACTCACTGTTGTCGTGAAGAAATGTGCATTCTAGGCGAACTCACATAACTGGCTTTATCTCGTTGGCACCAGCTACAATCTCTTGACCAATTATGTGAGCCAAAACAGTACTAGGACCCGGTACAAGGGTGCAAACAACCACAGGTAGATGAGTGGATGGCTGGTGGTGGGAGAGAGAGTGGGGGGGTGGACGCTGGGGCTCTGCCACGCACCCCGGGTAGTGGGAGAGAGAATGGTGGGGGGGGGACGCTGGGGGTCTGCCGCGCACCCCACTCACCCACGAAGGTGGCTTGAAAAAACCCACTCTATGCCACAGGAATGGTAAAAACCACTCTTAGCATCCAACAGGGAGCACAAGCGATATAAACAATACCTCAGAGGAGCTTGGCTTACTTCTTACTGCGTGGCTTACTTCTCTCTCTCAGCTGGGTTAGAAGCTGGGTTGGCTGAGTGGCTTACCCCACGAGAATGGATGACTGGAAGACGTGTAACGATGCACAAAGCACGGAGGAGCAGTTGGATGACAGGAGACAGGCTGGATGATAGGCTGACTGGCGTTCACTTCCACAGTCTGGCTTACTGACTGGCTTAATTGCAAAATCCGGGTCAACCCCTCGGAGATTGAAGCAATTAGCACACGAACTAAGCCAGGAAGCTTGAAACGGCTGCAACAGGCTTGCAGGCAGTAGGTTTGAGGGGAGTAGGCTGCTGGCTCGAGGTGGTGCGGGCGGGTAGTGGCTGGTGGGTGACGAATCACCTATGACCCTGCCGGCTACTCACAACAGTCTTCAAACGCCTTGAATTACCCTTAAAAACGTAAATCCACGCTCCACACCGCTGTACACCATTTATCATGTGGGAGTTCGATACGTGGATTAGGGTAGAAATACTCACGTAGGCTGTTATACGTATAATTACTGTTATGTGGACAGAGCTCTTGCCAGCCGTACCTATCTCACTGCTCACACTCGTAATACTGCCTAGCCGTCTGGCCAGTACCCCGTAGTGGGTGTTTTGAAATAGTGTCAGCTCAGCACAATATGAAGACCGTGACTCAAGACGGTTGGTCGTTGAGTCAACGGACGGTTACGGTAACTGGTTACTAGACTGGTAACTGGTTACTACTACTGAGATCCCTTTTGAGTTCTTCATTCTTTCCATTCCTAAGCAGCTGGAAATTACCACTATTGGAATCATACCATACCACGGGCGGGATTTGAACCCGCGGTCAGAGAGTCTCAAAACTCCAGACCGTCGCGTTTGCAATCGTGTCATTACGATTTCGTGAGTCATGTTGACGGCAGTGAGGGGGCTTGAGCTAGAGTTCGTCACGGCCATGCTAGCTGGAGATTTGTCTGTAAAAACTTGCATTTGTGATCACAGTGGTGCCTATGATAACCTTCCTATGGTGTAGAAATATACCTAGTTGGACGAATCTTATTGTGGCTAGCTGGTCTAGTGGCTAACGCGACGGTCTGGAGTTTTGAGACTCTCTGACCGCGGGTTCAAATCCCGCCCGTGGTATGGTTTGTTTGCAATCGTGTCATTACGATTTCGTGAGTCATTGGAATCATGTGTGTGTGAAGATGTGTTCTTGGACTATAGGAAGGCTTTCGACACAGTACCACATATAAGACTAATTGAAAGGCTAGAAGGGCAGGCAGGAATATTAGGAACAGTACTGCAATGGATCATTGAATACCTGAGAGGAAGGAAGCAATATGTGTTGGTAAGTGACGAGGTGTTAGAGTGGGAACATGTGTCGAGTGGGGCACATGGGCTAATGCTGTTTCTGGTATATGTGACTTACATGACAGAAGGAATAGATTCAGAGGTGATGTGAAGCTAATGCTTAGAATTCAAGTGGATGAGGATCAGATAGGACTACAACGGGATCTGATCAGGCTGCAAACCTGGTCCAGCAAATGGCTCCTGGAGTTTAACCCCACCAAGTGCAAAGATATGAAGATGGAGGAACGCCAAAGACCACAGACAGATTACAGGCTAGGGGGCCAGAGACTGCAACACTCCCTCAAGGAAATGGATCTTGGGGTGAGTATAATACGGAGCACATCTCCTGAGGTTTACATCAACCAAATAACTGCTGCAGCATATGGGCGCCTGGAAAACTAAAAAAAAATTGTTTCGAGAGAGTGATGTAGTGGAGGCAGGAAGTGTGATAAGGCTCATGGAGCAGGGACAGAATGGACCTAGTAGCGACCATTGCAGAGGTGGGGCCAAGAGCTATGCCTCGACTCTTGCAACCGAGGAGGAGGTGAAAAGGCTGCTAAGCGAACTAGATATCTCAAAGGCGATGGGGCCAGATAACATCTCTCCATGGGTTCTGAGAGAGAGAGAGCAGAGGCGCTCTGCTTCAACACAACTAGCGAAACAGGGCGACTACCTGACGTATGGAAGAGAGCAAATGTAGTCCCAGTTTTTAAAAAGGTGGAAAGACACGCAGCATTAAATTACAGACCAATGTCGCTGACATGTATTATATGCAGTCATGGAGAAGATTATCAGGAAAAGAGTGGTGGACCACCTAGAAAGGAATGAGTTTATAAACGACAACCATCACGGATTCAGAGACGGGAAATCCTGTGTCACAGACCTACTAGTGTTATATGACAGGGTGACAGCAGTGAGACAAGAGAGAGAGGGGGATTGGGTAGATTGCGTTTTCTTGGACTGTAAGAAGGCTTTTGACAGTTTCTCACAAGAGACTAATACAAAAGCTGGAGGACCAGGCAGATATTACAAGGAAGGCACTGCAATGGATCAGAGAATACCTGACGGAAAGGCAGCTGCTCCTGGTATATGTGAATGACATGACAGAAGGAATATGCTCAATTTGCAGACGAAGTGAAGTTAATGAGAAGAATTCAGTCGGAGACTGACCAGGCAGGACTACTGAGGGATCTGGATAGGCTGCAGGCCTAGTCCAGCAACTGGCTCCTGGAGTTCAACCCCATCAAGTGGAAAGTCATGAAGGTCGGGGCGAGAGGCTACAAACGTCAGTGTGTATAATACGCATATCTTCTGTTGCACAAATCAACCAGATAACTGCTGCAACATATGGGCGACTAGCGAACATAAAAACAGCGTTCTGACACCTCAGTAAGGAGCCGTTGCGGACACTGTACACCGTGTACGTCAGGCCCATATTGGAGCATGCAGCTCTAGTTTGGAACCCTCACCTCGCCAAGCACGTAAGGAAAATAGAAAAAGTGCAAAGTTTTAGAACGAAACTAGTCCCGGTGCTAAGGGGCAAGTCCTATGAGGAGAACTCGACCTGTCGACACTGGAGGACAGGAGGGACAGGGGACACATGATATATATAATACTAAGAGGAATTGACAAGGTGAACAGAGAAAAGATGTTCCAGAGATAGGACACAGCAACAAGGAGTCACATTTGGAAGTTGAAGACTCAGATGAGCCATAGGAATATTAAGAAGTATTTCTTCTGTCATAGAGTTGTCAGGAAGTGGAATAGTCTGGAAAGTGATGTAGTGGAGGTAGGATCCATACAGAGCTTTAAGAAGAGGTATGCTAAAGCTCACGGAGCAGGGAGAGAGTGGACCTAATGGCGACCAGTGAAGAGGCGAGACCAGGAGCTACGATTCAACCCCTGCAACCACAAATAAGTGAGTACAATTACGTGAGTAAAAATAGCTGAGTACACACACACAGGAACCGTTGACTTGGACACCGTCACTGTAAACACTGACCACCACGACCTCTCTCCCTCACACTCTCTCCCCCACACTCTCTCCCTCACACTCTCTCCCTCACACTCTCTCCCTCACACTCTCTCTCTCTCACACTCTCCCCCTCACACTCTCTCCCTCACACTCTCACTGGCCCGGTGGTCTGGTGGCTAAAACTCTCGCTTCACACACGGAGGGCCCGGGTTCGATTCCCGGTGGGTGGAAATTCCGACACGTTTCCTTACACCTATTGTCCTGTTCACCTAGCAGCAAATAGGTACCTGGGTGTTAGTCGACTGGTGTGGGTCGCATCCTGGGGGACAAGATTAAGGACCCCAATGGAAATAAGTTAGACCGTCCTCGATGACGCACTGACTTTCTTGGGTGGCTAACCCTCCGGGGTTAAAAATCCGAACGAAATCTTATCTTATCTTATCACACCCTCTCCCTCACTCTCTCTCCCTCACACTCTCTCCCTCACACTCTCTCCCTCACACTCTCTCCTTAACACTCTCTCCCTCACACTCTCTCACACTCTCCCTCACACTCCCTCACACTCTCTCACACTCTCCCTCACACTCTCTCCCGCACACTCTCCCTCACATACTCTCTCTCACACTCTCTCCCTCACACTGTCCCTTACACTTTCTCCCTCACACTCCCTCACACACTCTCCCTCACACTCTCTCCCTCACACACTCTCCCTCACACTCTCTCCCTCACACTCTCCCTCACACTCTGTATCACACTCCACACTTTCTCCCTCACACTTTCTCCCTCACACACTCTCCCTCACATACGCTCTCTCACACTTTCTCCCTCACACTCTCTCCCTCACACACTCCCCTCACACTCTCCCTCACATTCTCTCCCTCACACTCTCTCCATCACACTCTCTCCCTCACACTTTCTCCCTCGCACTCCCTCACATACGCTCTCTCACACTTTCTCCCTCACACACTCTCCCTCACACTTTTTCCCTCACACTCTCTCCCTCACACACCTTCCTCACACTCTGTCACACTCTCTCCCTCACACACTCTCCCTCACACTCTCTCCCTCACACACTCTCCCTCACACTCTCTACCTCACACACTCTCCCTCACACTCTCTCCCTCACATATGCTCTCTCACACTTTCTCCCTCACACTCTCCCTCACACACTCTTCCTCACACTCACACCCTCTCCCTCACACTCCCTATCTCCCTCAAACTCTCCATCACTTTCTCCATCACACTCTCCCTCGCTGTCTCCCTCACACTCTCCCTCACTGTCTCCCTCACACTCTCCCTCACTGTCTCCCTCACACTCTCCCTCACATTCTCCCTCACTGTCTCACACTCTCCCTCACTCTCTCCCTCACACTCTCACTCACACTCTCCCTCACTGTCTCCATCACACTCTCCCTCACTCTCTCCCTCACACTCTCCCTCATGCTCTTCCTCACGCTCTCCCTCACTGTCTCTCTCACACTCTCCCTCACACTCTCCCTAACACCCTCCCTCACACTCTCCTTCACTGTCTCCCTCACACTCTCCCTCACTGTCTCCCTTACACTCTTCCTCACACTCTCCCTCATTCTGTCCCTCACATTCTTCCTCATTGTCTCCCTCGTACTCTCCCTCACACTCTCCCTCACACCCTCCCACACTCCCTCACACTCTCCCTCACACTCTCCCTCACACTCTCCTTCACACTCTCCCTCACCCTCCATCGCACTCTCCTCACACCCTCACACTCTCCCTCACTCCCTCACACTCTCCCTCACACTCTCCCTTGCACTCTCCCTCACTCTCCCTCACACTCTCCTCACACCCTCACACTCTCCTCACACCCTCACATTCTCCCTCACACTCTCCTCACACCCTCACACTTTCCCTCACACTCTCCCTCACACTCTCCCTCACACTCTCCCTCACACTCTCCTCACACCCTCACACTCTCCTCACACCCTCACACTCTCCCTCACACTCTCCTCACACCCTCACACTTTCCCTCACTCTCTCCCTCACACTCTGTCTCACACTCCATCACACTCTCTCCCTCACACTTTGTCCCTCGCACTCCCTCACATATGCTCTCACACTTTCTCCCTCACACACTCTCCCTCACACTTTCTCCCTCACATTCTCTCCCTCACACTCCCTCACTCACTCCCTCACACTCTCCCTCACACTCTCCCTCACACTCTCACACTCTCCTTCACACTTTCCCTCACACTCTCGCTCACACTCTCCCTCACACTCTTGTCACACCCTCACACTCTCCCTCACACCCTCACACTCTCACACTCTCCTCACACCCTCGCACTCTCCCTCGCACTCACCTCACACCCTCACACTCTCCCTCACACTCATCCTCACACTTTCTCCCTCACACTCTCCCTCACACTCTTCCTCACACTCTCCTTCACACTCTCCCTCACACTCCCTCACACTCTCCTCACACCATCACACTCTCCCTCACACTCTCCTCACACCCTCACACTCTCCCTCACACTCCTCACACCCTCACACTCTCCTCACACCCTCACACTCTCCCTCACACTCTCCTTCACACTTTCCCCTCACACTCTCGCCCACACTCTCCCTCACACTCTCTCTCTCACACACTCTTGTCACACCCTCACACTCTTCCTCACACTATCCTCACGCCCTCACACTCTCCTCACACCCTCGCACTCTCCTCACGCCCTCACACTCTCCCACACACTCTCCTCACACTCTCACACTCATCCTCACACTCATCCTCACACTCTCCCTCACACTCTCCTTCACACTCTTCCTCACACTCTCCCTCACTCTACATCACACTCTCCTTACACCCTCACACTCTCACTCTCTCCCTCACATACCGTCTCTCACACTTTCTCCCTCACAATCTCTCCCTCACACTCTCTCCCTCACACACTCTCCCTCGCACTCTCTCCCTCACACTCTCCCTCACACACTCTGTCTCACACTCTCTCCATCACACTCTCTTCCTCACACTTTATCCCTCACACTCTCTCCTTCACATTCTCTCCCTCACACTCTCTCCCTCACTCTCTCCCTCACACTCTGTCTCACACTCTCTCCAACACACTCTCTCCCTCACACTTTCTCCCTCGCACTCCCTCACATATGCTCTCTCACACTTTCTCCCTCACACACTCTCCCTCACACTTTCTCCCTCACATTCTCTCCCTCACATTCCCTCACTCACTCCCTCACACTCTCCCTCACACTCTCCCTCACACTCTCCCTCACACTCCCTCACTCTCCCTCACTCTCCTCACACCCTCACACTCTCCGTCACACTCTCCTCACACCCTCACACTCTCCCTCACGCTCTCCTCACACCCTCAAACTCTCCCTCACACTCTCCCTGACACTCTCCCTCACACTCTCCCTGACACTCTCCCTCACACTCTCCCTCACACTCTCCTTCACACTCTCACACTCTCCTTCACACTTTCCCTCACACTCTCGCTCACACTCTCCCTCACACTCTTGTCACACCCTCACACTCTCCCTCACACCCTCACACTCTCACTCTCCTCACACCCTCGCACTCTCCCTCGCACTCACCTCACACCCTCACACTCTCCCTCACACTCATCCTCACACTTTCTCCCTCACATTCTCCCTCACACTCTTCCTCACACTCTCCTTCACACTCTCCCTCACTCTCCCTCACACTCTCCTCACACCATCACACTCTCCCTCACACTCTCCTCACACCCTCACACTCTCCCTCACACTCTCCTCACACCCTCACACTTTCCCTCACACTCTCGCTCACACTCTCGCTCACACTCTCCCTCACACTCTCCCTCACACTCTCCCTCACACCCTCACACTCTCCCTCACACTATCCTCACACCCTCACACTCTCACATTCTCCTCACACCCTCGCACTCTCCCTCGCACTCTTCTCACACCCTCACACTCTCCTCACACCCTCACACTCTCCCTCACACTCATCTTCACACTCTCCCTCACACTCTCCTTCACACTCTCCCTCACACTCTCCCTCACTCTCCATCACACTTTTCTCACACCCTCACACTCTCCCTCACTCTCTCCCTCACACTCTCTCCATCACACTCTCTCCCTCACACTTCCTCCCTCACACTTCCTCCCTCGCACTTCCTCACATATGCTCTCTCAAACTTTCTCCCTCACACTCTCTCCCTCACACACTCTCCCTCACACTCTCTCCCTCACACTCTCTCCATCACACTCTCTCCCTCACACTTCCTCCCTCGCACTTCCTCACATATGCTCTCTCACACTTTCTCCCTCACACACTCTCCCTCACTCTTTCTCCATCACACTCCCTTACACACACCTCCCTCACACTCCCTCACACACTCTCCCTCACACTCTCTCCCTCACACTCTCTCCATCACACTCTCTCCCTCACACTTCCTCCCTCGCACTTCCTCACATATGCTCTCTCACACTTTCTCCCTCACACACTCTCCCTCACTCTTTCTCCATCACACTCCCTTACACACACCTCCCTCACACTCCCTCACACACTCTCCCTCACACTCTATCCCTCACACACTCTCCCTCACACTCCATCACACTCTCTCCCTCACACTTTATCCCTCACACTCTCCTTCACATTCTCTCCCTCACACTCTCTCCTTCACACTCTCCCTCACACACTGTCTCACACTCTCTCCATCACACTCTCTCCCTCACACTTTCTCCCCCGCACTCCCTCACATATGTAGACAGCCTGTACTGTCTGCACAGACAGCCCATGCTGTCTGCCAGCTTAGTTCATATTTCGCGCCATGCTGGTGCTGCCACCTATAGGCCTTACCACTTCAGTATGCCCAGACTTGCCTCCGTCTCACTCTCACAGCGGCCTGGCATCAAGACACAAGGCCTCCCAGCTCTCTCTCGTGGGATGGCCCTGCCCGGGCCATGGGCACAACACACAAGCCTGTGTACCCACCACGACTTAACAATAAAGTAAGAAGCCTCCGAAGACGTATCATTTAACCACCCGCTACCAGAATGCCAAACAAACTCGTTATATTGGTACCAGCGGTGTTCGCAGCATGTGTTTGCCCAAAGCGAGGAAGGAAGAGGGATGAAGTCATCTTCACTTCATCATCCCATACAAGAAGCATCCGTCTCTCAACGAGTTATCCTGATGTAGTGTCTGCACGTTTCAGCATCCAGACACAGGTACAAGCAGGATCCAGCCGAAATTTGCCGAAATTCTCCAAGAATTGTGAGTGGCGTCACAGTGACCTCACGCTACAGCGTCCCACGCTGTTTCTCAAGTCACGTGTTCAGCGTCACTTGTATGTTGCTGTTGTTGTTGTTCAGCTCAGCACAGCTGTTTCAGCAAGCCAGAGGTGAGTTTTGTGGCGATTTCTGCGTCCAGTGTGAGTTCTCTATGTATTTGTGGGTGGGGGAGGAGAGGAGAGGAAGTGGCTGTTCCTCACCTTGCCCATGTTCGCCCTACTCACGCTCACCCGTCTACCATACACCACTCACCACTGCCCACTCCCTCTGCTGTGTTTTCTGCTGTTTTCCATGTGAATTCATTGCCAGAGCTGTGTATCCGAGTGCCCGAGGCCACTCGAAGCTACGTGGACCAGCATGCCACGTAGATCACGACGCCATGTGGATCACGACGCCAAGTGGGTGTGGGCGATGTCACGTGGATCTACCAGCCACGTGAGTTACCAGATGTCCCAGGCCTCATGCTGTGGTCTGCTGCCCGCATCACATCGACGTCACCCACAATGCTGCCCGACTTCATGACGTCACGATGTCTGCTGATATCACCTCACAATGTCTGCCTGATGTCACTTCGAGATGTCTGCTGACGTCACAGTGCTGCTGACGTCACCTAGCGACATCACGCCTGACATCACATGATGTCACATCGAGTGTTTCTAGTAATTATTTCCGTATTGTCGAGAAGATTGAGAGAAAATATATGTCGTGTGTTAATTAATTCCTCTCAGTCAGTGTTCTCACATGTTGTACCGCGGTGTGTTTGTAAAGTTTCCGTGTGTCCAGTGAGGTCTGAGCCAGACCTGAGTAGCACCACTGTGTTAAGTCACCCATGTGACCAGTGTGTTTGACAGCTGATGTCAAGACAGCTCCGAGTGACCGAGCCCCCTTGTACAGAAACTTTTTATGCTCGTCGCTCGTGTTGTTCTGCAGAATCGTACCTGCTACGATTCCCATCGAGATTTGTTTCACTTCACCTCCAGACCGTCAGAGTGCAGTTATATGTAGAGAAACAAGTCTGGGGATGCTTAGACTAACCTCTGCTATAACTCCAACTGTGGAGAGATGATACTCGCCAAGCCGCAGTTAGGCCTGTCAACAGGCGCTGTGTCAGCCTCGTGTCACAAGCTTCAGTGAGTAGCCTGCACAAAGATGTCACTTTGACTGCTAGCTCTCTTACTGCAGTCTGGGGTATGATGTTACGACTCCCAGATGTTTTGCCCAGTCGTCTCTACCACGACTCGCTCCACAACTCGCTCCACGCTCGCCGGCAGTGACAGCCCAGCGACAGTATCAGTCGAGAAGTGTTCTCCTGAGTTGCTTGCCAGAAGTCCTGCCCAGTTGCCGAGTTTTGTCGATGCCTCACTCGAGGGCACCAGCATGTTGTGCCCCAGGTTGAGTGAAACCTGCAGCAACTCCTACGATGGCTGCTTCACCGTTCCAGAGGAGGCCGTAGCCTGTTACGTCACAGCTCAGCCGCAGCGATGTCTCCTGTGTTGCAGTATCTGTCCAGACGCAGGAAGGTGTGCAGTGATGCCCTTCGACGCTCACTGCCTATGACCACGATGTTTAGCACACCCCACATGTTTTTTGCTTCCCTCCCTGTAGGAAGTTTTTTTTTATGTCCATATGTATATATGTTTTTATTTTGTGTTCTGTGCCCTGTTCCTACGAGAGAGAGACCGAGTTTCTTTTACCACCAGTATTGTCGCGTCGGGACGACGCGCGGTAGGTGGCCAAGCGTATGTAGACAGCCTGTACTGTCTGCACAGACAGCCCATGCTGTCTGCCAGCTTAGTTCATATTTTGCGCCATGCTGGTGCTGCCACCTATAAGCCTTGCCACTTCAGTATGCCCAGACTTGCCTCCGTCTCACTCTCACAGCGGCTTGGCATCAAGACACAAGGCCTCCCAGCTCTCTCTCATGGGATGGCCCTGCCCGGGCCATGGGCACAACACAGGAGCCTGTGTACCCACCACAACTTAACAATAAAGTAAGAAGCCTCCGAAGACGTATCATTTAACCACCCGCTACCAGAATGCCAAACAAACTCGTTATACATATGCTCTCTCACACTTTCTCCTTCACACACTCTCCCTCACACTTTCTCCCTCATATTCTCTCCCTCACACTCTCTCATTCACACTCTGCCTCACATTCTGTCTCACACTCCATCACACTCTCTCTCTCACACTTTCTCCCTCGCACTCCCTCACATATGCTCTCTCACACTTTCTCCCTCACACACTCTCCCTCACACTTTCTCCATCACACTCTCTCCCTCACACACCTCTCTCACACTCTCTCCCTCACACACCTCCCTCAAACTCTGTCCCTCACACTCTCTCACTCAGGCACTCTCCCTCACACTCTCTCCCTCACACACACTCTCCCTCACACTCTCTCCCTCACACTCTCCCTCACACTGTCTCACACTCTCTCCATCACACTCCCTCACACTTTATCCCGCACACTCTCTCCCTCACATACGCTCTCTCACACTTTCTCCCTCACACACTCTCCGTCGCATTCTCTCCCTCACACTCTCCCTCACACACTCTTCCTCACACACTCTCCCTCACACACTCTCCTTCACTCTCTCCCTCACACTCTTTCACACTCTCCCGCACACTCTCCTCACACTCTCCCTCATACTCTCACTCACACTCTCCCTAACACTCTCCCTCACACTTTCCCTCACGCCCTCAAATTCTTCCTCACACTCTCCCTCACACTTTTCCTCACACTCTCTTTCACACTCTCCCTCACACTCTCCCTCACACTCTCCCTCACACTCTCCCTCACACTCTCCCTCACACTCTCACACTCTCCCTCACTCTCTCCCTCACTCTCTCATTCACACTCTCCCTCAACCTCCATCACACCCTCACACTCTCCCTCACACTCTCCCTCACACTCTCCCTCACACGCTCACTCTCTCCCTCACACTCTCTCTCATACTCTCACTCACACTCTCCCTCACACTCCCTCACACTCTCCCTCACACTCTTCCTCACACTCTCTTTCACGCCCTCCCTCACACTCTCCCTCACACTCTCCCTCACACTCTCCCTTACACTCTCCCTCACACTCTCTCCCTCACACTCTCCCTCACACTCTCCCTCACACTCTCTCCCTCACACTCTACCTCACACTCTCTTCACTCTCTCCCTCACACTCTCCGTCACTCCCTCACACTCTTCCTCACTTTCTCCCTCACACTCTCCCTCGCTCTCTCCTTCACACTCTCCCTTACTGTTTCCTTCACACTCTCACACTCCCCCTCACTCTCTCGCTCACACTCTCCCTCACACTCTCCCTTACTGTTTCCTTCACACTCTCACTCACACTCTCCCTCACTCTCTTCCTCACACACCTCCCTCACACGTTGTCCCTCACACACTCTCCCTCACACTCTCCCTCATTCTCTCCCTCACACTCTCCCTAACTCTCTCCCTCACACTCTCCCTCACTGTTTCCTTCACGCTCTCTCTCACACTCTCCCTCACTCTCTCCCTCACACTCTCCCTCACTGTTTCCCTCACACACTCCCTCAAACTCTCCCTTACTGTTTCCTTCACTCTCTCCCTCACACACTCTCCCTCACACTTTCTCCCTCATACTCCCTCACACATCTCCCTCACACTCTGTCCCTCACACTCTCTCCATCACACTCTCTCCCTCACACTTTTTCCCCTCACACTCTATCCCTCACATACGCTCTCTCACACTTTCTCCCTCACACACTCTCCCTCACAGTCTCTCCCTCACACTCTCCCTCACACACTCTTCCTCACACACTCTCACACACTCTCCCTCACACACCTCCATCACACTCTGTCCCTCACACACTCTTCCTCACACTCTCCCTCACTCTCTCCCTCACACTCTCCCTCACTGTCTCCCTCACACTCTCCCTCACTGTCTCCCTCACACTCTCCCTCACTGTATCTCTCACACTCTCCCTTACACTTTCCTCACTCTCTCCCTCACACTCTCACTCACACTCTCCCTCACTGTCTCCCTCACACTCTCCCTCACTCCCTCACACTCTCTAATGCTCTCCCTCACGCTCTCCCTGTCTCCCTCACACTTTCCCTCACACTCTCCCTCACACTCTCCCTAACACCCTCCCTCACACTCTCACTATCTCCCTCACACTCTACCCTACTGTCTCCCTCACGCTCTTCCTCACACTCTCCCTCATTCTCTCCCTCACATTCTCCCTCATTGTCTCCCTCGCACTACCCCTCACACTCTCCCTTACTCTCTCACACTCTCCTCACACCCTCACACTCTCCCTCACACCCGCACACTCTCCCTCACACTCTTTTCACATCCTCACACTCTCCGTCACACTCTCCCTCACACCCTCACACTCTCCCTCACACTCTCCCTTACACTCTCCCTCACACTCTCCTTCACACTCTCCTTCACACTCTCCCTCACCCTCCATCACACCCTCACACTTTCCCTCACACTCTCCCTCACTCACTCCCTCACACTCTGACTCACACTCTCCCTCACATTCTCCCTCACTCTCCCTCACACTCTCATAACACCCTAACACTCTCCCTCACACTCTCCTCACATACACTCTCCCTCACACTCTCCTCACATCCTCACACTCTCCCTCACACTCTCACACTCTCGCTCACACCCTCGCTCACACTCACCCTCACACTCTCCCTCACACTCTCCCTCACACTGTTGTCACACCCTCACACTCTCCCTCACACTATCCTCACACCCTCACACTCTCACACTCTTCCCACACCCTCGCACTCTCCCTCGCACTCTCCTCACACCCTCACTCTCTTCCTCACACTCTCCTCACACCCTCACACTCTCCCCACACCCTCGCACTCTCCCTCGCACTCTCCTCACACCCTCACTCTCTTCCTCACACTCTCCTCACACCCTCACACTCTCACACTCACCCTCACACTCTCCTTCACACTCTCCTTCACACTCTCCCTCACACTCTCCCTCACCCTCCATCACACTCTCCTCAAACCCTCACACTCTCCCTCACTCTCTCCCTCACACACTCTCCCTCACACTCTCTCCCTCACATTCTGTCTCACGCTCTCTCCATCACACTCTCTCCCTAACACTTTCTCCCTCGCACTCCCTCACATATGCTCTCTCACACTTTCTCCCTCCCACACTCTCCCTCACACTCTCTCCCTCACGCACTCTCCCTCACACTCTCCCTCACACACTCTGTCTCACACTGTCTCCATCACACTCTCTCCCTCACACTTTATCCCTCACACTCTCTCCCTCACATACGTTCTCTCACACTTTCTCCATCACACACTCCCTCACATTCTCTCCCTCACTCTCCCTCACACACTCTTCCTCACACACTATCCCTCACAAACTCTCCCTCACTCTCTCCCTCACACTCACACTCTTTCACACTCTCCCTCATAATCTCCTTCACACTCTCCCTCATACTCTCACTCACTCTCTCCCTCAAACTCTCCCTCAAACTCTCCCTCACACTCTCCCTTACACCCTCAAGCTCTCCCTCACACTCTCCCTCACACTCTTCCTCACACTCTCTTTCACACTCTCCCTCACACACTCCCTTACACTCTCCCTCACACTCTCCCTCACACTCTCCCTCAAACTCTCCATCACTTTCTCCCTCACACTCTCACTGTCTCCCTCACACTCTCAATCACTGTCTCCCTCAGACTCTCCCTCACTGTCTCCCTCAGACTCTCCCTCACTGTCTCCCTCACACTCTCCCACACTGTCTCCTTTACACTCTCCCTCACACTCTCCCTCACTGTCTCTCTCACACTCTCCCTCACACTCTCACTCTCTCCCTCACACTCTCCCTCACTGTCTCCCTCACACTCTCCCTCACACTCTCCCTAACACCCTCACACTCTCCTTCACTGTCTCCCTCACACTCTCCCTCACTGTCTCCCTCACACTCTTCCTCATACTCTCTCTCATTCTCTCCCTCACATTCTCCCTCATTGTCTCCCTCGCACTCTCCCTCACGCTCTCCCTCACACTCTCCCTCACACTCTCACACTCTCCCTCACACTCTCCCACTCTCCTCACACCCTCACACTCTCCCTCACACTCTCCCTCACTGTCTCCCTCACACTCTCCCTCACACTCTCCCTAACACCCTCACACTCTCCTTCACTGTCTCCCTCACACTCTCCCTCACTGTCTCCCTCACACTCTTCCTCATAATCTCCCTCATTCTCTCCCTCACATTCTCCCTCATTGTCTCCCTCGCACTCTCCCTCACGCTCTCCCTCACACTCTCCCTCACACTCTCCCTCACACTCTCACTCTCTCCCTCACACTCTCCCTCACTGTCTCCCTCACACTCCCTCACACTCTCCTTCACTGTCTCCCTCACACTCTCCCTCACTCTCCCTCACACTCTTCCTCATACTCTCCCTCATTCTCTCCCTCACATTCTCCCTCATTGTCTCCCTCGCACTCTCCCTCACACTCTCCCTCACACTCTCCTCACACCCTCACACACTCCCTCACACCCTCACTCCGTCCATCACACTCTCCTCACACCCTCACACTCTCCCTCACGCTCATCCTCACTCACTCCCTCACACTCTCCCTCACACTCTCCCTCACTCTCTCCCTCACTCTCTCCCTCACACTCTCCCTCATGCTCTCCTTCACGCTCTTTCTGTCTCCCTCACACTCTCCCTCACACTCTCCCTAACACCCTCCCTCATACTCTCCTTCACTGTCTCCCTCACACTCTCCCTCACTGTCTCCCTCACACTCTTCCTCACACTCTTCCTCACACTCTCATTCTCTCCCTCACATTCTCCCTCATTGTCTCCCTCGCATTCTCCCTCACACTCTCCCTCATACTCTCACACTCTCCCTCACACTGTCCCTCACACTCTCCTCACATTCTCACACTCTCCCTCACACTCTCCCACTCTCCTCACACCCTCACACTCTCCCTCACACCCTCACTGTCTCTCTCACACTCTCCCTCACACTCTCACTCTGTCCCTCACACTCTCCCTCACACTCTCCCTCACTGTCTCCCTCACATTCTCCCTCACACTCTCCTTCACTGTCTCCCTCACACTCTCCCTCACTGTCTCCCTCATACTCTCCCTCATTCTCTCCTTCACATTCTCCCTCATTGTCTCCCTCGCACTCTCCCTCACGCTCTCCCTCACACTCTCCCTCACACTCTCACACTCTCCCTCACACCCTCACACTCTCCCTCACATCCTCACTCCCTCCATCTCACTCTCCTCACACCCTCACGCTCTCCCTCACACTCTTCCTCACTCACTCCCTCACACTCTCCCTCACACTCTCCCTCACTCTCTCCCTCACTCTCTCCCTCACACTCTCACTCACACTCTCCCTCAATGTCTCCCTCAAACTCTCCCTCACTCTCTCCCTCACTCTCTCCCTCACACTCTCCCTCATGCTCTCCTTCACTCTTTCTGTCTCCCTCACACTCTCGCTCACACTCTCCCTAACACTCTCCTTCACTGTCTCCCTCACACTCTCCCTCACTGTCTCCCTCACAATCTTCCTCACACTCTCTCTCATTCTCTCCCTCACATTCTCCCTCATTGTCTCCCTCGCACTGTCCCTCACACTCTCCTCACATTCTCACACTCTCCCTCACACTCTCCCTCACACTCTCCCTCACACTCTCCTCACACCCTCACACTCTCCCTCACACTCTCCCTCACACTCTCACACT
The DNA here is from genome assembly GCF_038502225.1 of Cherax quadricarinatus. Taxonomy (NCBI): domain Eukaryota; kingdom Metazoa; phylum Arthropoda; class Malacostraca; order Decapoda; family Parastacidae; genus Cherax; species Cherax quadricarinatus. The sequence continues at coordinate 17,483,490 of NC_091366.1, forward strand.
CTCCCTCTCACTCTTTCACACTCTACCTCACCCTCCATCACACTCTCCTCACACCCTCACACTCTCCCTCACACACTCACTCTCTCACACTCTCCCTCACACTCTCCCTCACACTCTCCCACACACTCTCCCTCACTCTCCCTTACACCCTCCTCACACCCTCACACTCTCACACTCTCCTCACACCCTCATACTCTCCCTCACACTCTCCTCACACCCTCACACTCTCACACTCTCTTTCACTCTTTCCCTCACACTCACGCTCACACTCTCGCTCACACTCTCGCTCACACTCTCCCTAACAATCTCGCTCACACTCTCGCTCACACTCTCCCTCACACTCTTGTCACACCCTCACACTCCCCTTCACACTATCCTCACACCCTTACACTCTCACACTCTCCTCACTCCCTCGCACTCTCCCTCGCACTCTCCTCACACCCTAACACTCTCCCTCACACTCACCCTCACACTCTCCCTCACTCTTTTTTACACTCTCCCTCACACTCTCTCTTACCCTCCTCCACACTCTCCTCACACCCTCACACTCTCCCTCACATACGCTTTCTCACACTTTCTCCCTCACACACTCTCCATCTCATTCTGTCCCTCATACTCTCTCCCTCACACTCTCCCTCACACTCTCCCTCACACTCTCTCCCTCACACTTTCTCCCTCGCACTCTCTCACACTTTCTCCATCACACTCTCTCCCTCACACACCTCCCTCACACTCTGTCCCTCACACTTTATCCCTCACATTCTCTCCCTCACACTCTTCCTCACACACTTTCCCTCACACACTCTCCCTCACTCTCTCCCTCACTTTTTCACACTCTTTCACACTCTCCCTCACACTCTCCCTCATACTCTCACACTCTCCCTCACACCCTCAAACTCTCCCCACACTCTTCCTCACATTCTATCTCACACACTCCCTCACACTCTCCATAACACTCTCCCTCACACTCTCCCTCACACACCTTCCTCACACTCTGTCCCTCACACTCTCCCTCACACACTCTCCCTCACACTCTCTCCCTCACACACTCTCCCTCACACTCTCCCTCACACACTCTGTCTCACACTCTCTCCATCACACTATCTCCCTCACACTTTATCCCTCACATTCTCTCCCTCACACTCTCCCTCACACACTCTTCCTCACACACTCTCCCTCACACACTCTCCCTCACTCTCTCCCTCACTCTTTCACACTCTTTCACACTCTCCCTCACACTCTCCCTCACACTCTCTGTCTCACACTCTCCCTCATACTCTCACACTCTCCCTCACACTCTCCCTCACACCCTCAAACTCTCCCCCACACTCTTCCTCACATTCTATCTCACACTCTCCCTCACACTCTCCCTCACACTCTCCCTCACACTTTCCCTCACACTCTCCCTCACTCTTTCCCTCACACTCTCACTCACACTCTCCCTCACCCTCCATCACACTCTCCTCACACCCTCAAACTCTCCCTCACACTCTTCCTCACACTTTCACACTCCCTCACACTCTCTCACACACACTCTTCCTCACACTCTCCCTCACACTCTCCTTTACACTCTCCCTCACACTCTCCCTCACTCTCTCCCTCACACTCTCACACTCTCCCTCACCCTCCACCAGACTCTCCTCACACCCTCACACTCTCCCTCACACTCTCCCTCACTCTCTCCATCACTCTCTCTCTTACTGTTTCCCTCACACTCTCCCTCACACTCTCCCTCACTCTCTCCATCACTCTCTCTCTTACTGTTTCCCTCACACTTTCCCTCACTCTCTCCATCACTCTCTCTCTTACTGTTTCCCTCACACTCTCCCTCACACTCTCCCTCACTCTCTCCCTTACACTTTCCCTGACTCGCTCCCTCACTCTCTCCCTCACACTCTCTCTCACTCTCTCTCTCACACTCTCCCTTACTGTTTCCTTCACACTCTCACACTCTCCCTCACTCTCTCCCTCAAACTCTCCCTCACACTCTCTCTCACACTCTTTCTTACTGTTTCCTTCATACTCTCCCTCACACTCTCCCTCACTCTCTCCCTTACTGTTTCCTTCACACTCTCCCTCACGCTCTCCCTCACACTCTCCCTCACACTCTCACACTCCTGCCCACACTCTCCCCCGCTCTCTCAAAGTCTTCCACTTTCTCACACTCTCCCTCTCAAACTCTCCCTCACACTCCTGCTCATACTCTCGCTCAAACTGTCCCTCACACTCTCCCTCACCTTCAAACTCTACCTCAAACTCACTCTGTCTCACACACTCACATTCTCTACCACACACACGCTCTTACACACTCTCACACATACACTCACACACTCATGTACATCTCCTGAAGCGTACATCAACCAAATAACTGCTGCAGCATATGGGCGCCTAGCAAACCTCAGAACAGCATTCCGACATCTTAATAAGGAATCGTTCAGGACCCTGTACACCGTGTACGTTAGGCCCATATTGGAGTATGCGGCACCAGTTTGGAACCCACACCTAGCCAAGCACGTGAAGAAACTAGAGAAAGTGCAAAGGTTTGCAACAAGACTAGTCCCAGAGGTAAGAGGTATGTCCTACGAGGAGAGGTAAAGGGAAATCAACCTGACGACACTGGAGGACAGGAGAGATGGGGGGGCCATGATAACGACATACAAAATACTGAGAGGAATTGACAAGGTGGACAAAGACAAGATGCTCCAGAGATGGGACACAGCAATACGGGGACACAGTTGGAAGCTGAAGACACAGATGAATCACAGGGATGTTAGGAAGTATTTCTTCATCCACAGAGTAGTCAGGAAGTGGAATAGTTTAGGAAGCGATGTAGTGGAGGCAGGATCCATACATAGCTTTAAGCAGAGGTACGATAAAGCTCATGGTTCAGGGAGAGTGACCTAGTAGCGACCAGTGAAGAGGCGGGGCCAGGAGCTATGACTCGACCCCTGCAACCACAACTAGGTGAGTACTAGGTGAGTACAGGCCAGGCTGGAAACCTGGTCCAACAACTGGCTCCTGGAGTGTAACCCCACCCAGTGCAAAGTCATGAAGATTGAAGAGTACAGGTTATGGGGTCAAGGACTGCAAACCTCACCCAAGGAAAAGGATCTTGGGGTGAGCATAATACCGAGCACATCTCTTAAGGCACACGTCAACCAAATAACTGCTTCAGCATAATGGTGTCTAGCAAACCTAAGATTAACGTTTCGACCCCTTAGTAAGGAATCGTTCAAGACTGTACACTGTGTACATCAGGCCCATACTGGAGTATGCAGCACCAGTATGGTGCAAAAGTTTGCAACAAGACTAGTCCTGGAGCTAAGAGGCATGTCCTACAAAGAGATGTTAAGGAAAATCGACCTGACGACACTGTAGGATATGAGGGATAGGGAGGACATGATAATGACATATAAAATACTGCGAGGAATTGACAAGGTGGACAAAGACAGGATATTCCAGGGATGGGACACAGTAACTAGGGGTCACAAATGGAAGCTGAAGACTCAGAAACGAAGTAAGAAAATGGAAGGAACTAACGAAAACAGTCCACTTTGGAGCCTTGTTGGACTGGAGTCACAGCCAGTGAACACCCATGGCCCTCCAGAACTACAACTACTGATGCCAACAACAAAATTCCCCAACAAACACACAATACGACCTCGTTTATGTTTGCTAATATACAGGGCCTTAAGCCATCCACTGACAACAAAATACCTTTCATCAGTGGACTTCTAGAGTGGACTGGTTGAGTGCGATGTTTGCAGCCTTCACAGAGACCCACACAAAAGACCACTTTGACAACGAAATATGGATAACTAGGCAAAACCTTTTTAGATGTGACAGAAAGAACGGGCAACAAGGGCGGGTTGGCCTGTATGTCAGAGTCGCTCATCTGCACGGAGATACTAAACACCACAAACTATGTAGTTGAAGTTCTAACAGTAAAGATCGAGAACCAAAACCTAGTCATCAGTAAATAAATAACAAAACGGAACAATACCGTGACTGGAACGATACACAAATAACCCGCACATAAAAGAGAGAAGCATACGACGACGTTTCGGTCCGACTTGGACCATTGACAAAGTCACACTAACAGAGGTGGAGCAGGACGGCTATATATTGGCAGGAAGAGGTGGAGGTAGTAGTAGTAGTAGTAGTAGTACAAGAATTGTATATAATACCGACAAGATGAAATTAAGACACATGCACAACACCCGGGCATCCCCATCGTAGACGTTTCGTCATCCAGCCAGCCACTGGATGGCGAAACGTCCACAACAAAGACAACCAGACGCCGCACATGTGTCTTAATTTCATCAGCAGTTGTAGTAGTAGTAGAAGAAGAAGAGGTAGTAGTAGTGGTAGTGGTAGAAGTGGGAAATAAGGAAGACGAGCCAGTCAAATACAAAGGAAGGGGAGCACTGCAAGAGAGCTAGAAACCCACAGAGGGAGAGCAAGCGCACCGAGGTGCGTGAAAGGGGAAGTGGTGAAATAAAATAAATGAAGAAGGAACAGAAACACGAGACAGGAGAGAGAAAGACAACCCAGAGGAGAAAAGGAAAGAGGAAAGGGGAAGAGGAAGAAGAAAAAGAAAGAAAAAATGAGGATTCAGGTTAAGTCACGGGTGTTCTGAAGTTTGGAGCATTTTACAATGTAGTGGGAGAGGAAGGCATCCACAGAGACGAAGCCAGGGCTAAGGTTCATACAAGGAAAGTTGAGTATTAGAGAGGATTCAACTAGACGGCGACTGTTCGAGTTGGAAGTAGGGAAGACAGTTTTAGCAGAAGACCAGTCAATAGGATGGCTATGATCTCTGATCATGCCTATATATATAACCGTCCTGCTCCACCTCTGTTAGTGTGACTTTGTCAATGGTCCAAGTCGGACCGAAACGTCGTCGTAAGCTTCTCTCTTTTATGTGCGGGTTATTTGTGTATCTAGGCATCAGATATAACTGCTTAACAGTTCAAACAACTACTGAAAATCGATTACTGTCTGGGAAACCTTCCAGACCCATTCCTAAACATCTCGCAGTTTGGTGATTTCAATCTAAGACTTCCAAAATGGAAGAATACAGCAAATAATGTTATAGCAGAAACAATCCCTGGAAGCAGCGCAGACACATGAGCTGCTAAATGTCTGCAGTACACACTCCCTAAGTCAGCAGATAGTGGAGCCAACAAAACTGGAAAAGACACTTTACCTTATTTTAGCAAATAATGAGGACCTGGTAAGATATATAACAATATTAAAAAAATGACTATTTCTGATCACAATATAATCGAAGTTCAGACCAGCAAAATGTACGCAGCTGTGAAACTGTCTTCACCAAATTCATCTTCAATGGAAAAAAGTAACTTTGTCTGGGCTGGTGGCTAAAGCTCTCGCTTCACACGGCGAGTGTCTGGGTTCGATTCCCAGCGAGGGTAGAAACAGTGGGCGTATTTCTTTACACCGGGTACCTGGGTGTTAGTGGACTGGTGTGGGTCGCATCCTGGGACAAAACTGACCTAATTTGCGGGAAATGCTCAGCATAATAAGGGGCTTTCTACATAGTAGTATGTCACTGATGTCAGCTATGGTCTATATACCTTGTACATATCTTGTAGATAAAAAGATATTATCCCAGGTTCTCTACATATATGCTGCTATGTATGATAATCTATGTAACTGTATTTGTGTATACCTGAATAAACTTACTCAACAATATGAATATCAACTGGGCTCAGGTGAACCATGTCTTAAATAAGATGACAAAGAATCACTGAGCTCAAGAACGTTAGATTAACTGACACATGGAAGGAAGGGCTGACCAGGGAAGTGGAAAATATCGAGCGTAACTTAAAGGACTCGTACAGGATCCAGGAGAGACAGGAGCTAAAAGCGATTAGTGAAATTGAAAGAAATTTTAAATATTTCTTTTCATATTCCAAAAAAAAAAAAGGCAAAACCTAAATCTAGTATCGGGCTCTTGCTCAGATAAGATGGGGCTTACACAGATGATAACAAAGACGTGAGTGAGATACTGAAATCTCAATACAACTCTGTGTTTAGCGAGCCACTGATCAGTCTAAAGACTGACAATCCAAATGATTTTTTTTATGAATGAGCCTCAAAACTCCGTCAATGTATGCCAAATCTCTGGCATTACCCTAACTCCACTGGACTTTGAGACAGCCATTGACAACTTGCCCATGCACTCAGCCTCAGGCCCAGACTCATGGAACTGCAAGAAACCCTTTTCATACGCTCTATGTATGCCATGGAGAAGGACCATAGACATGGGTGAAATTCCACTCACTAAAAACAACAGATATAGCCCCACTCCATAAAGGTGACAGCAAAGCATTAGCTAAGAACTATAGGTCAACAACTAACGTCCCACATCATAAAAATCTTTTAAAGAATACCAAGAAGCATAACTGCAAACCACTTGGATTCCCCAAAAATGAACAATCCAGATCAACATGGATTCAGAGCAGGTCGCTCCTGCCTCTCCCAACTACTGGATCGCTTATGATAAGATCTTGGATGCACTGGAAGACAAACAGAATGCAGATGTAATATACACAGACTCTGCAAAAGCCTTTGACAAGTGCGATCGTGGTGTAATAGCACACAAAATGCGTGGTAAAGGGATAACCGGCAAAGTGGACAAATAGATCTTCAACTTTCTAACCAATCGCACACAGAGTAGTGTTAAACAGAGATAAATCGGAAGCTGCCATACCCGGAGAGGGTTTCATGGGCCAGCGCCCCTGCAGCCCGGTCTGAAGCCAAGCCTCGTGGTGGATCAAGGTCTGATTAATCAGGCTGTTACTGTTAGCTACATGTAAACTGATGTAAGAACCAAAGCCCGGCTGATCAGGTACTGACTTTAGATGCCTGTCCAACGCCTTCTAAAAACAGCCAGGGGTCTATTGGTAATCCTACTTATGTATGCTGGGAGGCAGTTGAACAGTCTTGGGCCCATAACACTTATTGTGTTGCCTCTTAGTGTACTTGCAGCACCTCTGCTTTTCACTGGGGGACTGTTCCATCTCCTGCTTAGTCTTTTGCTTTCATAGGGGGTGATTTTCGTGTGCAAGTTTGGTACTAATCCCTCTAGGATTTTCAAAGTGTGTATTATCTTATATCTTTCTCGCATGCGTTCCAGCGGGAATACAAATCAAGGGACTTCAACTTTTCTTACTAATTTAGGTGCCTTATTGTACTTATATGTGCCGTGAAAGTTCTCTGTACATTCTCCAGGTCACCAATGTCGCCTGCCTTGAAGGGAAGAGTTAGTGTACAGCAGTATTCCAGCCTAGAGAGAACAAGCGATTTGAAGAGAATCATCATGGGCTTGGCATCCCTAGTTCTGAAGGTTCTCATTATCCATCCTATCATTTTTCTAGCAGATGAGGTAGATACATTGTTGTGATCTTTGGAGGTAAGATCCTCTGAAAGTATCACTCCCAGGTCCTTCATATTAGTTTTCCGCTCTATTGTATGGTTAGAATTTATTGTATACCCTGGAGTTTACCTGGAGAGAGTTCCGGGGGTCAACGCCCCCGCGGCCCGGTATGTGACCAGGCCTCCTGGTGGATCAGAGCCTGATCAACCAGGCTGTTACTACTGGCTGCACGCAAACCAACGTACGAGCCACAGCCCGGCTGATCAGGAACCGACTTTAGGTGCTTGTCCAGTGCCAGCTTGAAGACTGCCAGGGGTCTGTTGGTAATCCCCTTTATGTATGCTGGGAGGCAGTTGAACAGTCTCGGGCCCCTGACACTTATTGTATGGTCTGTTAACGTGCTAGTGACACCCCTGCTTTTCATTGGGGGGATGTTGCATCGTCTGCCAAGTCTTTTGCTTTCGTAGTGAGTGATTTTCGTGTGCAAGTTCGGTACTAGTCCCTCTAGGATTTTCCAGGTGTATATAATCATGTATCTCTCCCGCCTATGTTCCAGGGAATACAGGTTCAGGAACCTCAAGCGCTCCCAGTAATTGAGGTGTTTTATCTCCGTTATGCGCGCCGTGAAGGTTCTCTGTACATTTTCTAGGTCAGCAATTTCACCTGCCTTGAAAGGTGCTGTTAGTGTGCAGCAATATTCCAGCCTAGATAGAACAAGTGACCTGAAGAGTGTCATCATGGGCTTGGCCTCCCTAGTTTTGAAGGTTCTCATTATCCATCCTGTCATTTTTCTAGCAGATGCGATTGATACAATGTTATGGTCCTTGAAGGTGAGATCCTCCGACATGATCACTCCCAGGTCTTTGACGTTGGTGTTTCGCTCTATTTTGTGGCCAGAATTTGTTTTGTACTCTGATGAAGATTTAATTTCCTCGTGTTTACCATATCTGAGTAATTGAAATTTCTCATCGTTGAACTTCATATTGTTTTCTGCAGCCCACTGAAAGATTTGGTTGATATCCGCCTTTAGCCTTGCAGTGTCTGCAATGGAAGACACTGTCATGCAGATTCGGGTGTCATCTGCAAAGGAAGACACGGTGCTGTGGCTGACATCCTTGTCTATGTCAGATATGAGGATGAGGAACAAGATGGGAGCGAGTACTGTGCCTTGTGGAACAGAGCTTTTCACCGTGCCTGCCTCGGACTTTACTCTGTTGACTACTACTCTCTGTGTTCTGCTAGTGAGGAAATTATAGATCCATCGACCGACTTTTCCTGTTATTCCATTAGCACGCATTTTGTGCGCTGTTACGCCATGGTCACACTTGTCGAAGGCTTTTGCAAAGTCTGTATATATTACATCTGCATTCTTTTTGTCTTCTAGTGCATCTAGGACCTTGTCGTAGTGATCCAATAGTTGAGACAGACAGGAGCGACCTGTTCTAAACCCATGTTGCCCTGGGTTGTGTAACTGATGGGTTTCTAGATGGGTGGTGATCTTGCTTCTTAGGACCCTTTCAAAGATTTTTATGATATGGGATGTTAGTGCTATCGGTCTGTAGTTCTTTGCTGTTGCTTTACTGCCCCCTTTGTGGAGTGGGGCTATGTCTGTTGTTTTTAGTAACTGTGGGACGACCCCCGTGTCCATGCTCCCTCTCCAAAGGATGGTAAAGGCTCGTGATAGGGGCTTCTTGCAGTTCTTGATGAACACAGAGTTCCATGAGTCTGGCCCTGGGGCAGAGTGCATGGGCATGTCATTTATCGCCTGTTCGAAGTCATTTGGCGTCAGGATAACATCAGATAGGCTTGTGTTAACCAAATTCTGTGGCTCTCTCATAAAAAATTCATTTTTATCTTCGACTCTCAGTCTGGTTAGTGGCTTGCTAAAAACTAAGTCACATTGGGACTTGAGTAGCTCACTCATTTCCTTGCTGTCATCTGTGTAGGACCCATCTTGTTTAAGTAGGGGCCCAATACTGGACGTTGTTCTCGACTTTGATTTGGCATAGGAGAAGAAATACTTTGGGTTTCTTTCGATTTCATTTATGGCTTTTAGTTCTTCCCGCGATTCCTGACTCCTGTAAGATTCCTTTAGCTTAAGTTCGATGTTTGCTATTTCTCTGACCAGTGTCTCCCTACGCATTTCAGATAGATTGACCTCTTTTAGCCGCTCTGTTATTCTTTTCCGTCGCCTGTAAAGAGAGCGCCTGTCTCTTTCTATTTTACATCTACTCCTCCTTTTTCTTAGAGGAATAAGTCTTGTGCATACATCGAGTGCCACCCAGTTAATCTCTTCTAGGCATAAGTTGGGGTCTGTGTTGCTTAGTATATCTTCCCAGCTTATATCGGTTAGGACTTGGTTTACTTGGTCCCACTTTATGTTTTTGTTATTGAAGTTGAATTTGGTGAATGTTCCCTCGTGACTAATCTCATTTTGTCGGTCTGGGGCTCTGCGCATACATGTTTGAACCTCAATTATGTTGTGATCTGAGTATATTGTTTTTGATATGGTGACATTTCTTATCAGATCATCATTGTTAGTGAAGATGAGGTCTAGTGTATTCTCCATTCTAGTAGGCTCTATTATTTGCTGGTTTAAATTGAATTTTGTGCAGAGATTTAAAAGCTCGTGTGAGTGTGAGTTTTCATCAGAGCTGCCTCCTGGTGTTATTACTGCAACAATATTATTTGCTATATTCCTCCATTTTAGGTGCCTTAAGTTGAAATCCCCCAGGAGCAAGATGTTGGGTGCAGGAGCTGGAAGATTTTCCAGACAGTGGTCAATTTTTAACAGCTGTTCCTGGAATTGCTGGGATGTTGCATCCGGAGGCTTGTAGACTACCACAATGACTAGGTTTTGGTTCTCGACCTTTACTGCTAAAACTTCCACTACATCATTTGAGGCATTAAGCAGTTCTGTGCAAACAAGTGACTCTGCAATGTACAGGCCAACCTCCCCCTTTTGCCTGTTCAGTCACATCTGACTGGATTTGGTGTACAATTTCTGCCATTTCCTGCCAGTTTTTTTTCCTTCCTGGCACTAAAAAACCTCTCCCTCTTGAGTGGCTGCGGCTACCCAGGTTTTCCCAGGGCCTGGATGTTTTGTATCTTTTTGTCCCCTTTAGATGGTGTGCCTGGCAATTTAAGTTATAGCACAGTCTTTCCTGTACTGAAGAGGTACACATTTCAAGGTGAAAAAGCTTACAGGAAGGGAGTTTGCATTTTCCTGTTGTCATATGGGCACGGCATTTTCTAGGGTGGTCATAGTTGCACGTCCCATCTGTTTTTCCAGATTTCCCATGTCTGCAGATACCAAGTGCATAGTATGTGCACAGGCTTGGTTTCCGTTTGCCTTGGGTTTCTGTGACTGTATTCCCTAAATACTGTATTCCCTGTTGGTGCATGTTTACCTGTCTTATTCCTATCCTCCCTAGCACCAACAATGGAGCTCCCATCAGTTGTTTTTGGTAATATATCCTCACTATTGCTAGTGGAGTCCTCTTGTTTGCTATTTCCTGTTGTATTTCTTGTTTGCAATATTGGTTTTATCTTATCTTTGACTACACTTGTTTCCCCACTACGGCTCCTGTCCCCTATGACGTCATTTATATGCATTCCTTCCTGCGTATAATTCCCGACTACCTGGACAAAATCTCCAGCTTCACCATTACTGTCTCCCAGGAAAGCACCTCCAGCTTCACCATTACTGTCTCCCAGGACAGCATCTCCAACTTCACCATTACTGTCTCCCAGGACAGCATCTCCAGCTTCACCATTACTGTCTCCCAGGACAGCACCTCCAGCTTCACCATTTCTGTCTCCCAGGACAGCACCTCCAGCTTCACCATTACTGTCTCCCAGGACAGCACCTCCAGCTTCACCATTTCTGTCTCCCAGGACAGCACCTCCAGCTTCACCATTACTGTCTCCCAGGACAGCACCTCCAGCTTCACCATTACTGTCTCCCAGGACAGCACTCCAGCTTCACCATTACTGTCTCCCAGGACAACACTATCAGCCCCACATTTACTGACTACCAGGACATCACCTCCAGCCTTACAGTTTCTGACTACATGGCCAGTATCAAGGGCAGTACCATTCAGCCCAGACTTTTTATGTTCCCATCTGTTGTAGAAAGCTTCCAGGTTGTCTATGAAAGCAGCTTTGATGTTATCCTCTTTTAATACCCTTGTGATTTTAGTCCACAGATTTATCTCCTTTGGGCATACCCAAAAACACTTCCCTGTTTTAATACTGCTTGTAGCTAGTTCTTGGATATCTGCACAAGGGGCGTGACACCAATTTCCACAAAAATGACAATTTATCCATGTGGAAGCCCGTTTGTTTGATTTATTGCAGACTACACACAGCTTCATAATGATTTGAATGGTTGATTTACTGTAATTCTACTAGCAACCTCTTGAATAGTCTATTAATAACCTCTTTAAGTAAAGCTCTAGCTATCTGTATTTCTATTTCTAACTGTACTTTTATATCAGGACATCTTACCAGAGTACGCTCCTGGAGTTTGTTTTATATTTATTGTTTGTGTTTATAAGGGCGCCTACAACCCCATCCGTTTACAGTCTGCTTTATTGTCCAACGAATCCGTTTGAAACCGGCCAAGGGTTCGACCAGTCGAGGGTTCGGTCCAGTCGAGGGTTCGGAGCCAGTCTGATCTGATCAGTGGGTCACTTATTTAAAACATACTGGTCGGTGATTTGGGCTAACACATGAAGGATACAGTTTTAATTTCCTCAAGTTTTCCATATCTGAGTAGTTGAAATTTCTCTTCACTGAACTTCATATTGTTTTTTGTAGCCCATTTAAAGATCTGGTTGATGTCCACTTGGAGTCTCGCAGTGTCTTCGGTGGAGGATTTAGATTAGATTTTGCCACCGAAGTGGCTAGTTTATTGTGCACCCCATATCCATCCTGTGGACGGTAGCGCGAGAGCATGTGGATACACAAAAGGCCTAGGAACTAGGCCCCAAAGGGTTAACAGGAATACATATGGATTTATATCTACATATCTATAGTTCACTTATCTGTTACAAGCAAATTTAGGAAATTTGCTTAGTATATCTGGTATCTTATTTTCATTAATAAGATATCTTGACATGTCACATAGGTTATTATACTGTCTGTCTCTGTATTCCTCAATAAGTGGACAATTAAGCACATAGTGTTCAAGAGAGTGACCATATGCCTGATCACATAATTTACATTTAGTTTGATCATCATCTGTGTGTCTCCCAAACTGCCAGAAGTACTTGTAACCAAGCCTAAGCCTGGCCACTACAATATCAGTCAGTCTGTTCACATTGCAAGTTGCTCCATAAACATACTTATCTACGTTCATGTTATCATAGAGGGTTATAGATCTACTCAGGCTTCTAACTGCATTCCTATAACAATCATCTTCATTATTTACTTCTCTCCTAATATTATTCCTAATGCTAGACACAGTTATACCAAAGTTATATTCTACGTTCTCCTTCTGGATACTCTTCTTGGCTAACATATTAACTTTATCATGAAGGAGTAATCCAATGTGTGATGGGATCCATAGCAATTGTACATTAATTCCTTTGTCCCTAATTTTTGAGTATCTATACCTGGCTTCCCCAATGAGCATGTTGTTGGAGTCATTATATGAGCCAAGAGCCTTCAATGATGACATAGAATCAGTAATGATGATAGAGTCAAGCTCAGTGTCATAGGTTAGCTTTAGCGCCATTAGGATTGCAAACAATTCAGTTTGCAGTGTAGACGCCCAGTTGTTAATTCTTATGCCTAACTCAACAAATTTATTATCGTTCTTAACTAGGGAGGTGGCAACAAGAGCAGATGCAGCCCTGCCAGAAGACACCTGTTTAGATCCATCAGTGTATATAACTTGTGATAACTTATTACTACCAGCTAGGCGAAAAATTTCTTCTTGAGCAGTTGCTCTAACAAGAGATTTAAGGAAGGGATTACTAGCAATGAGCTTCTTGGGAGGGACTTGTAGGTATGTGATATTAAATGAACACATCTTCCATGGAGGGGTGAAATGCTCTTGTTGCCTACAGTGATACAGTTCATGCAGGTTATAAAACTTAATGCAATTGCACGTTTTCACAATCCATTTAGATCTGTGTGTATTTACCTCTAGACACTTGGTAAGATTCACTGTGACAGTGTCTGGTTCGTTTCTCAACATTCTAATACCGAGTACAGTGTTAATTTCAACAATCCTATCACTGATACTAGAAATACCAAGCTCCTTCCTCATGTTAAGAACTTTTGTAGATCTGGGACAGCCAAGAATAGTCCTGAGAGCTTCATTTTGCATTAACTCCAAGGGTCGGAGGGAACTTTCTCTAGCTAATATCAACATGGGAGCAGCATAATCAATTAAGGACCTAACATAGGCTATGTACATCATTCTCACGATTCTCACATTAGCACCATAGTTGGGATTGTAGCCAGCAACAGCTTTGAGAGCATTTAGCCTAGCTTTACATTTCTTGTTTAGTTGTGGTATAGTGGATTTGTTAAAGGGTACATCTACACCAAGATATCTGTAAGTTTTAACGTAGCTAATGATTTCACCTGCAAATAGATGGGTGAGGGATGTCGTTTGCTTGTTAATATCTTTGTTTTAGAGGAAGATATTATGAGGCCTAGTCGGTTACAAATTGCTTGAACTTCATTAAGAATGGTATTCATCTTCTTATGCCCTGTTGTATGGATCATGATATCATCAGCATAGCTTATAGCTATATGTTTAGGTGAGGCAGGTAGAGCATTTAGGAGAGCATTAATCAGAATATTAAATAGCATGGGACTAAGAACTCCTCCCTGCGGTGTACCTAAAGACATTTCTTTAGAATCACTTCTGAAGTCTTGGTAAAGGACAGAGGATACTCTATTTGACAGGTATCCTATTATCCAGCAGAGTAAGCTACCACCAATATTCATTTTGGCTAGTTCATGTAGTATAACGGTTCTGTTTGCAATATCAAATGCAGATTTTAGATCAAGAAAAGTGGTAAAACTAGTAGAGGTGTGTGCAGTGAGAAAGGTGGAAAAACAGTTCTGCACACTTTTACCTTTCATGAATTCATAGAGGTAGGGGGAAAGTTGATGTCTGATTCTGTAGTACAGTCTGTTAAGCATCATTCTTTCAAAAGTTTTGCAAAGACAACTAGTTAAGGAGATCGGCCTAAATGTATCAGGCTGTTGAGGCTTAGGGATAGGCACAATGAGACTATTGGTCCAGGAAGTAGGAAGAACGCCCTCAATGTAACTGAGATTATACAGTGCCAACAAAGGGTTATCAGGCACGTGCCTTAGAGTTCTGAGAATATCATAGGTTATACCATCCTCTCCAGGAGCAGTTGATCGACCTTTGGTTAATGCATTATCTAATTCATACTCGGTAAAGAGGCAATCACTCTCATCAATATTTTGGCTCATAAAATTAATCAGTTTCAACATTTCTTCAGAAGTACTCTCTAAATTTTTTCTAATATGAGATGGAAGGCTTTCATGCCTGGATGTTTTGGACCAGTCATTTATGAGGTCATTTGCTTTTTCAAGAGGAAAGGGATGAGCAACATTGCCAGTCTTTTTCCTGGTTATTTTATTTATACCTTTCCAAGCCAAACTCAAAGGGGTGGACCTATTTAATCCACTAACAAACTGTTCCCATTCCTGTTGCCTAAGTTCTTCCTTTCTATTCCTTGCATTTGTTAGTGCAGCTTGGAACGTTCTGAGCAGGTCTGGGGTTCTACATTCACGGTATGCTTTACCAATCCTCCTAGCTGCATGTGTTAGATTGCGCAGCTGTGGATCTGTATTTACATTGAGTTATTTATAGTGGAGGGTCTTTGTTTCCTATTCTGCCCACTTGATCTGTGAGATAATAGTGGTAATTAAATCATCATTAAATTTTTGTGTGCCAGTGGGCTCGTAATTCTTATACCATTGATCCAAGTGGTTAATAAAGTTGTCTCTGTGTTCTGGTTTGAGAATAAGTTTCCTCCTTCTGTATTTAGCTCCTTGATTACTGGAGATGTGATCAAGATTGACAGTTGTTAGTCTTGGGAAGTGATCAGATAGAAGATCATCAACTATGACAGAGTGATGCATCGTATATGATGTATTAAATCCAAGACACAGATCTAGTATGCCACCATATATGTGAGTAGGCTCAGTAGTGCCCACAATTCGAACATTATCATGCTCATTCAGCAATCTCACTAGTTTAGTTCCATTGGTGTTTGTAATAGACCCACCAATATTCTTATGTCTGGCATTAAAATCTCCAAGAATGATGGTAGGTTCACTATTGATGCGATCTGGTAAAGCATCAGGTCGAAGCTGGTTCGCTGGGGCATAGAGATTAAAAATGTTTATGGAAAAATCGCCTGCATATACTTTGACACCATGATACTGCAAGGAAAGGAGTGAATGTGGCAAGTTCTTTCTGACATACATCACACAACAGTTGGTTGACCTTAGGTTATAAGCTGCATATCCAGGCAAGTTTGGTGGAGGTGCTCCATCTTTCAATCTACATTCCTGCAAACAGATGACATCAATATTCTTGGTTGCACTAATATGATGTAAGTCAGGCAACCGCTTCCTGATGGAAGCAATGTTCCATGAAAAGATTTGTAATGTATCCATTGTAGTGAGTTATTACAATCTCTTGCTTATAAGATGGTAAAACTATTATGCTTTGACTGCAGTGTGCAGACACTTAAGAGCAAATAGCATAGTTTGTACGTCTTTATTTTCAGAACCTTTATTTTTAAGCATTTTTCGGCATTTTGGCAGCCAGTTATGAGGCAAGTTTTGAAGGCAAGATTTATGGGCTTCTTTCTCACAAATTGCTGGAAGCTGAACGGAGATTGCTGTACTTTTGACATCATCACCATGCTCAAGAGCATCATCCTGATTACATATATTTATTAAACTTGTCAGGATCTGTTCAAGATGCTCAATTTTTTTTCTGGAAATTTGTTATAATATGAGGAAGGTCAGGCGAATCCAATGCCTCTCCGGAGGATGGCACTTCTGGGTTAGTGCTTCCTTTAACACCTATCACCTTAACAGGTACCATGGTTACATTAGTGTTCTCTGTTTCATCATTCATTGCAGGTAGGTCCTGTGCATCTGACTCATCTCCAATTTCCAGGGAGGTTACCTGTGTGGTGTCCGTCTGACTGTTGTAGTTGTGTGTATTGGGAGAAATGACAAACTCATCCCCATATTCAGGTGTAGCCATAGGTATCAGTAGTGGCAGACCAGTAGTTCCATATGTGCTAGCAGGGATGGCTAGCTCCTCCACAGCTGGTGTGTGTGATGGCATTCTGGTATCACCAGAATTGTTTGCAGTGAGGTGGGGTTCTTGCACACTTTGCAGAGGTTCAGTCTCAGATCTGGCTGTGGTAGACTGGATGGCCCCATCCTCAGTTACCATTAAAGGACTGTTATCAGGTTTACCTCGAAGGTTGTTTGGGTTCTGACTGCAGTCCTTGTGGGAAACTGTAACCCCAACTTCTTTACAGTTAATACACTTAAATTTTTGGCTGTCAGGGCCTACTGTGCATTCTCTAGTGGAATGTTTCCCAGCACACTTACCACACCAAGAATGTAGTATTCCACAGTCTACTGCAACATGGCCATAGTGCTGGCATTTGTAACACCTACGTTTAGGGGGTAGGTACACTTCGATGTTTAGGAAACGTAAACCATGCACCCAGATATTCCGGGGGAGGGGCACAGGACCCACCCAACTGGCAATAATTTGGGATTTTCCTTTAAGTCTTTTAGGCTTGATGATATGCTCACTTAGAGTCAGATGGGATGGGTCCATGCAGAGAGGGTATCCAAAGATTATGATACTGACCCATTTTTTAAAGTGGCAAGTGTCTGATTGAGGTCGGAGCAGCTTAATATCCCCATAAGGTGTACTAAGTAGATCATTGATCAGCTCTTTATTCTGTTCCACAAACACAAAGTTGTGTGTGTTTTTCCTAAATTGGATCCTTGAGTTAGGATGCTTGTTTACAGCTTCCATTAGCCATGCACACTTAGCAGGCAGCGGGGTGTTGTCTGGGAAGTTCAGCTTAACACATTCTTCCTTTGAAGAAAGACTTCTTGCAGCCTCTGTGCACCAAGGACGTTTAGTATCACATTGTGTACGAGTCAAGTGAGTCTGACTACGTCGACGCTCTAGCCCTTTCTCACTTTTTCTCTTTTGTTTACTTTTAAAGGTCTGGAAGCTATCTTCATTTCCATCACCTGCAGAAATAGGTTCCTCTATGACAGTTGCCATGTTTGCCAGTGATGATATCTGGTGTAAGACTCACAATACAAGAATTCCTCGCTTATCTTTCCCTTATAGCTTATGCAAGAGCAAATATTCACTACAAAGTCAGAAATCCAAAATAGATCACAAGACACAAGTGCTCAAGTTCAATGAACACCTCCAACCATACTCAACCCAGACCACCACCACTCAATACGACACACACCCCACCATAAACACACTCAGAGACCTCTTGTATGTGTGTTAATAATATGGTACATATAATGATATAATGGATGGTACAGGCGAGGTCTTACACCATATCACAAATTACAAAGATGAACAGAGAGAGAGAGAGAGAGAGAGAGAGAGAGAGAGAGAGAGAGAAAGTAGGTAATATTGAGCATAAAATTAGAATTCTGACATACATCACATTAAACATGAGGTTCAAATGATAACTTCCACTTGAGATAGTTCAGGCTACTGCCACCTAATGTACCTCACTGAAATAATAATATAGCAGACATCACAATGAACGCTGAAGACAACCTCTTACCCCAACCATAGACTGAAAACAGTATTACTAAAAAAAACAAAAAAAAAAAAAAAATAGGTAATGTTACAATGACAATGAGATAAATCACTCTGGTTGACTTCCTTGGTCCATCCTGGGTAACTCACACGTTACTATGTTATACATGTATGCAAGCATAAGTGTGCAGCTGTAGATAGATGAACCAGTACCTAAACAATCTCACTTACACACGCGTTACTATGTATGACAAGTGTTACCAAGTACACCAAGTGTACACTTTATCACTTAGAATACACTTTTGTTGATGTAAATATAGGTGAGAGTGGTACACCGCTGGTCGTAATAAGCACACTCAACTTCTCAAAGTCACACACTAGGCCCAGCTTCTGGAGTTACCAGCGTTTTAATGTGTTTATTATGTGTCAGTGCGTGTCTGCAGTCATTAAATTGGTGTATCAGAAGTTAGACACTACAATCCAGTTGATCAAATAGTCTCGCTAGACACAGGCAATATGGGTGTAGTGGCCTGCAGGTCGCAGTGCAATTTTCAAGGTCATTCACTGGGCCCACAGTCGTCTCGAGAGTTACCAACCCTGTACTACTTGTTAACTGCTCCAAACCCGCAGCACTTAACACATCTAGCACACGTGTCTTGGAATGACACAAATAGAACTAGTTCTCACAACACCGAAGGTACGGCCGGAACACTGTAGAACATTCACAAAGGCATTCTGGGATTCAGAACAGATGTAGCTGCAGTGTAACTTGGCCTTCACTGGCTGGCTTGGAGCGCTGTTTGGCCTGGATCAGCTAAACTCGCCCTTATCCCATATGTAGATAATGGAGACAAGTTAAGGGATACCGGTGAATAGGAAAGTCGAGGAAGGGACATTCACCTCACTAGACACACGCAGTATGGGTGTAAGTGGCATGCGGGTCTTAGAGTGCCATTTTCAAGGTCACCCAGCAGGCCAGACATTCCTCACTCATTTTAAGCCTACGTAGGTACTGATGGTAGCACAATGTCCTAAGTCAGCGTAATCCACTCATGCAAATAGTTACAACAAATCTGCAGCACTTGCGGAACTCACATATTCGAGTACCAGCGGGGCAGCAAAATACACCTCTACCCTGCACGTCGTTGATAGAGGCGAACGGCTGAGTTTAAAGGCGGAGAGTTGTAGGTACAGGAGAACAGCAGGGGTAACTGAGCACGCACATTCGCCTTTATTCACATAGTCAATATGGGCGAAAGTCTCAGGCAGATGATGCAGTGCCTCGCTCAAGGTCACAGACTGAGGCAGGACACTGCCATAGCAAGAAAAATACATTATACTCTACACACGGAAAATCCTAGAAGGAATGGTCCTTAATCTGCACACAGAGATCACTCCCTACGAAAACAAAAGACTGGGCAGGCGGTGAAAAATACCCCCAGTGAAAAATAGAGGCGCCATTAGTACACTAAGAGAAAACACAGTAAGTGTCTGGGGCCCAAGACTGTTCAGCAGCCTCCCTGCAGGCATAAGGAAAATTATCAATAGACTCCAGGCTGCCTTCGAAAGCGAGCCGGAAAGATACTTAAAAGTCGGTGCCAGAGCAGCCAGGCTGTGGTTTGCATGTTCAAAGTAACAGCCTGGTTGATCAGGCCCTGAGCCACCAGGAAGCCTGGTCGTGGACCAGGCCCCAGGGATGTTGATCCCCGGAATACCCTCCAGGTAGACTTTAGGTTGAGGGATGTTAGGAAGTATTTCTTCAGCCACAGAGTTGTCAGGAAGTGAAATTGTCTGGAAAGTGATGTTGGGGAGGCAGGATCCATACATAGTTTTAAGATGAGGTATGATAAAGATCATGTAGCAGGGAGAGAGAGGACCTAGTAATGACCAGTGAAGAGGTAAGGCCTGAAGCTATGACTCAACCTCTGCAACCACAATTAGGTGAGTATATAGAGTAGTTAGGAAGTGGAATAGTCTGGAAAGTGATGTAGTGGAGGCAGGAACCATACATAACTTTAAGAAGAGGTGTGATAAAGCTCGTGGACCAGGGAGAGAGTGACCAAGTAGTGACCAAAGAAGAGATAGGGCCAAGAGCTATGAATCGACCCCTGCAACCACAAAGTACAAAGAAGTGAGAACCACAAGCCGAACCTGCAGAGGTCAGGATACAGATCCTAGAAAACAAACTGAGAAGCTGAAGAGGGATTCAGAGCCAACAAACAGAAGAAGGTACACCAGGCCCGGTGGCCTGGTGGCTAAAGCTCCCGCTTCACACACGGAGGGCCCGGGTTCGATTCCCGGCGGGTGGAAACATTTCGACACGTTTCCTTACACCTGTTGTCCTGTTCACCTAGCAGCAAATAGGTACCTGGGTGTTAGTCGACTGGTGTGGGTCGCATCCTGGGGGACAAGATTAAGGACCCCAATGGAAATAAGTTAGACAGTCCTCGATGACGCACTGACTTTCTTGGGTTATCCTGGGTGGCTAACCCTCCGGGGTTAAAAATCCGAACGAAATCTTATCTTATCTTATCTTATCCAGTGAAGGGACTGAAGTAAATGATAGAGATAAGAACTACATAGAGGCTCTTTCATGCCACAGAGTCTAGGATAACATAAGATAAGAGAGGGATAAGATTTTTAATCCCTGAGGGTTTGCCACCCAGGATAACCCAAGAAAGTCAGTGCATCATCTAGGACTGTAACTTATTTCCATTGGGGTCCTTAATCTTGTCCCCCAGGATGCGACCCACACCAGTCGACTAACACCCAGGTACCTATTTCCTACTAGGTGAACAGGACAACAGGTATAAGGAAACAGGTCGAAATGTTTCCACCCGCCGGGAATTGAACCCGGGCCCTCCATGTGTGAAGCGAGAGCTATACCCACCAGGCCACTGGGCCACTGGGTCACCTGGCCACTGGGCCACCGGGCCACAGGGCCACCGGGTCGAGGAGAGAAAGTGGCATACCGTTGGGCACAGAGACAATGGTAAATACATGGAGTATACCTAGAGAGAGTTCCAGGGGTGGTGATAGATACCCTGCAGAGGCAGTGTCAGGCCACAGAGAGATTCAGGATATGATAAGGGAAGCAGTGATTGTGATGCTGAAATCAGACCGAGATTCAGAGAGAAAACGAGTGGGAGAAGTCAGTTTTTATCCACGGGCTTCAGGAGACTGAAGGGAGGACACATGAAGAAAGACGAGAGGAAAAGAAAAAAAAAGAGGTTGAAAATATCATCAACCTCTGGTCTCAGACCGGGCCGCGGGGGCGTTGACCCCCGGAACTCTCTCCAGGTAAACTCCAGGTAAACAAATAGGAGAGGAGGACATGACTGAGCTGATATATTTTCAGGGAATTCGTGGATACTGGAAGGGAAAAAATCAACCAGTCAAATTGGTTTTCAGGACGGAAACTGTGAGCCAGGATTGTGCAGTGGGAACCACAGCTAAAGGGAGTAACAAAATACAAGCGGGTGTTACCTGACTATGACAGAATACATACAAATGGCAGAAACTGAGAGAAAGACGATACAAAAATGCAAGGAGCAAGAAAGAGAAGAGGCACCCAGAGTCGGGAGGACCAGCGAACACATCTACCCAAAGAACCACTCGCAGAACACTGCAACCAAACAAATTAACCCAAAACAAACCACACTCCACACTCACAGACCCCAGACCCCCACCCCACACCCCCAGCACAAACTTCACCTACACAGCAGTCTCTCACAGTATCATGCCAGGTCTTTCACTCTCCCAGGCACCACAAAACTCCCAGAATACAATCATCTAAAAGAAGCTGAAGATATGGTACACCTATGCAAATGGAATAACAAATAAGTGTGAGGAGTAGCATGAAAGAATAGTGGAGGCATCCCCAGACATCATAGCAGTCATGGAAACCAAACTCAAGGGAATAATAACAAATGCGATTTTTCCAACTGGATCATGTGGAAGATCCAGAGAACAGAGGGTTGGGGAGGAGGTGTCAATGCTCATCCAAAATCAGTAGAGTTTTGAGGAGTTGGAGCTAGTGGATATAAGGGAAGCAGGAACACTTCAGACTGGGGGTCATAAGGTGGTGATTGCAGTGATGTACAACATGCCACTAAATAGCAGGAGGCCAAGACAAGAGTATGATGAGAATAACAGAGCAATAGATGATACACTAGCTGAGGTTCCCAGAGAGGCCAACAAGGGCAGGGCAAAGTGACTAGTTGTGGGTGATTTCAATCACAAGGAGACTGGGAAAACCAGGAACCACACAGGGGACCAGAAACATGGGTAGCTAAGATGCTGGAAGTGGTGCTAGTAATCCTCATACATCAGTATGTTAGGTATACTACCAGAGAGAGAGAGGAGAGGATGAATCACTAAACTGAATCTTATATTCACCTTGAGTAGTTCAGGCATTAGGGACATAACATATGAAAGGCCCCTCGGAGCTAGTGATCACGTGGTCCTGAACTCCAAATACATTGTAGAACAAAAAGTGGAGAGAAAAGCAGCACGAATAGGATAGGAGAAGCTAAACTATAAAAGAGGGAATTACACAGGTATGAGGAATTTCCTACATGAGGTACAGTGAAAGAGATCTGGTGGGAAAAAGAGTAAATGAAATGATGGAATATGTGACCAAAAAATGCATGGAGTAGTTCACTTAGCAGCCTTCTCTGTTGTGTGTAGTGTATCCAGGACTTGTTGCTGTACCCTCAAAATTCTGGTTTGCTGGATTCTTTTCTGTCTTCATTGAAAATACTTCCTTAAATCTCGTGTTAAGCTCTTTCCATACTTCTTAGTCATTTCTTGTGCTCTCCCCTCCCTCCTTCCTTCCTCAGCCTGACTGTAAGATAAGATAAGATAAGATAAGATTTTGTTCGGATTTTTAAACCCGGAGGGTTAGCCACCCAGGATAACCCAAGAAAGTCAGTGCGTCATCGAGGACTGTCTAACTTATTTCCATTGGGGTCCTTAATCTTGTCCCCCAGGATGCGACCCACACCAGTCGACTAACACCCAGGTACCTATTTGCTGCTAGGTGAACAGGACAACAGGTGTAAGGAAACGTGTCGAAATGTTTCCACCCGCCGGGAATCGAACCCAGGCCCTCCGTGTGTGAAGCGGGAACTTTAGCCACCAGGCCACCGGGCTAGAGACTGCAAACCTCACTCAAGAAAAAGGATCTTGGGGTGGATACAGTGCACAGCACATCTGAGGCGCACATCAACCAAATAAATAACGCAGCATAATGGCGCCTGGTAAACCTAAGAAAAGCATTTCGACACCTGAGTAAGGAATCATTAAAGGCTGTGTACATCATGTGCGTCAGACCCATATTGGAGTATGCAGCACCAGTGTGGAATGCACTGCGTGGGGTTAAACCCCAGGAGTCAGTTGTTGGACCAGGCTTCCAGCCTGTCGTGAGTGTGTGAGGGTGTTTGGAGGAGTGTGAAAGTGTACTCACCTATTTGTACTCACCTATTTGTGGTTGCAGGGGTCGAGTCTTAGCTCCTGGCCCAGCCTCTTCACCGGTTGCTACTGAGTGTGTGTGTGTGTGTGTGCGTGCGTGTGTGTGTGTGTGTGTGTGTGTGTGTGTGTGTGTGTGTGTGTGTGTGTGTGTGTGTGTGTGTGTGTGTGTGTGTGTGTGTGTGTGTGTGTGTGACTGTGTAAGAGTGTACTCACCTAATTGTAGTTGCAGGGGTCGAGACTCAGCTCCTGGCCCCGCCTCTTCACTGAACGGTGTGGTAGAGAATGTGAATGTGTGAGGGTGAGTGCGTGGTAAAGTGTGAGGGAGGGTTCGAGGGTGTGAGGGAGAGTGTGAGAAAGAGGGAGACGGTGAGAGTGAGGGAGAGTATGAGGGATAGTGTGAGGGGGAGTGTGAGGGAGAAAGTGAGGGAGAGTGTGAGAGAAAATGTGAAGAAGAAAGTGAGGGAGAGTGTGAGAGAGACAGTGAGGGAGTGTTAGGGAGGGTATGAGGGAGAGTATGAGGGAGACAGCGAACGAGAGTGTGAGGGAGACAGTGAGGGGGGAGTGTGAGAGTGTGAGGGAGAGTGTGAGGGAGGGTGTGAGAGAGTGTGAGGGAGAGTGTGAGGGAGAATGTGAGAGAGTGTGAGAGAGTGTGAGGAGTGTGAGGGAGAGAGTGAGGGAGAGAGTGTGAGGGAGAGTGTGAGAGTGTGAGGGAGAGAGTGTGAGGGAGAGAGTGTAGGGAGAGTGTGAGAGTGTGAGGGAGAGAGTGTAGGGAGAGTGTGAGGGAGAAAGAGTGTGAGAGAGAGTGTTAGGGAGCGAGTGTGAGGGAGAGAGCGTGAGGGAGAGTGTGAGGGAGAGAGCGTGAGGGAGAGAGCGTGAGAGAGTGTGAGGGAGAGAGCGTGAGGGAGAGTGTGAGGGAAAGAGTGTGAGGGAGAGAGTGTGAGGGAGAGAGTGTGAGGGAGAGAGCGTGAGGGAGAGTGTGAGGGAGAGTGTGAGGGAGTGTGAGGGAGAGAGTGTGAGGGAGAGAGTGTGAGGGAGAGAGTGTGAGGGAGAAAGAGTGAGGGACACAGTGTGAGACAGTGTGAGGGAGACAGTGTGAGGGAGAGCGTGAAGGAGAGAGAGGGAGAGAGTGTGAGGGAGAGAGTGTGAGGGAGAGAGTGTGAAGGAGAGAGTGTGAGGGAGAGTGTGAGGGAGTGTGAGGGAGAGAGTGTGAGGGGGAGTGTGAGGGAGAGAGTGTGAGGGAGAGAGTGTGAGGGAGAGAGTGTGAAGGAGAGAGTGTGAAGGAGAGAGTGTGAGGGAGAGTGTGAGGGAGTGTGAGGGAGAGAGTGTGAGGGGGAGTGTGAGGGAGAGAGTGTGAGGGAGAGAGTGTGAGGGAGAGTGTGAGGGAGAGAGTGTGAGGGAGAGAGTGTGAGGGAGAGTGTGAGGGAGTGTGAGGGAGAGAGTGTGAGGGAGAGAGTGTGAGGGAGAGTGTGAGGGAGTGTGAGGGAGAGAGGTCGTGGTGGTCAGTGTTTACAGTGACGGTGTCCAAGTCAACGGTTCCTGTGTGTGTGTACTCAGCTATTTTTACTAACGTAATTGTACTCACTTATTTGTGGTTGCAGGGGTTGAATCTGAGCTCCTGGACCCGCCTCTTCACTGATCGCTACTTGGTCCTCTCTCTCCCTGCTCAATGAGCTTTACCATACCTTGTCTTAAAACTATGTATGGTTCCTGCCTCCACTACCCAAATCTACAAAGGTTCTTATTTTAAGGAAGGAGATTGGTATTTCTGTTATCAGTGATAGGATTGTTGAGATTAACACTGTACTCGAGTGCAACTAATGTGACATTTTATTGTGGCAATGTTTCGCTCTCCAGGAGCTTTGTCAAGCTGTTACTAACAGTACATGGGCACAGAGGGTATATATAGGCTCAGAGTGAAGTGCAGTACTAGTGGTGGTAGTAGTAGTAGTAGTAGTGACAAAAGTAGTAGTAGTTATGGAAAATTTCTTAGGGGTGATTACTTGTACATACCTCAACATTACATACATACGAGTAATCTCCTTGGGAGACAACAACTATATTGTTTACCGTAGTCACCCCGTGTAGACATGTGAGAAAACTTAACCACCTCTGGTCACTGCAGGTGGCCCCTCAACCCTCACAATCTTATCCATATCTATCCAAGACCAGTATAAATTGGGTAGCACCCTCAAGTACGGCGCTACTAATTAATTGTGGACTGTATAGATTATATTAGTTTAAAGGAATGAAGGGGAGGGGGGTAGGTTACACATGGATATATCCATCAAGGAAAAACACTTGTACATAACTCATTACAATTGTGACCAGGTGTGGACGTATCAGTGGTTCATTACTTTGTAATTTGTTCATGACTGTAACCATGTATAGGAGTGAAGCTGATTCATTACCTCTGTAACTTGCCATGATTAGTGACCAGATCTACCTGGAGTTCATTACCTTTGTAACTAGTTCAGCTATCATAACTTTGGGGTCCAGTCACTGGACCCATTATGTACCTTTGTAATCTTTTGACTACCGCCCACAGGATGGGTATGGGGTGCATAAAGATATTAAACTAAAGTGTGTGTGTGTGTGTGTGTGTGTGTGTGTGTGTGTGTGTGTGTGTGTGTGTGTGTGTGTGTGTGTGTGTGTGTGTGTGGTGTGTGTGACTCAACAATCAATATTTGCACCAATAACTCATTACAGTTGTGACCGGGTGTGGAAGTGTGAATTGCTCATTACTCTATAATTTGTTCATGATTGTAGCCAAAGTATAAACGTAAGTAACCATTCTACAGAATTCATTACCTTTGTAACTTGTGAGCTCATTACCTTTGTACCTAGTTCAGCTATCAAAACTTTGGGGGCCCAGTCCCTGGACCCATTACATACCTCTGTAATCTGTAAATACCTTTGTAACTTGTCATGATTGTGACCAGACTTACCTGGAGTTCATTACCTTTGTAAATTGTGAGTTCATTACCTTTGTAAATTGTGAGTTCATTACCTTTGTAAATTGTGAGTTCATTACCTCTGTAACTTGCTCAGCTATCAAAACTTTGGAGTCCAGTCCCTGGACCAATTATGTACCTCTGTAATCTTTTGACTACCGCCCACAGGATGGGTATGGGGTGCATAATAAACATATTAAACTAACTAACATAATCCCACCACTTACCAGATATTCTCTGGTGGTCAATTGATGTGGATGGATCACCCATAACCTATCCAATTAAAACACACCTAACTGGCCAGTATCAGTCTGTTATAATTAGAAAGGTTACTTAACTGTGGGTGATTGATGCTCCTTATTTCCTCCATTCACCATCTCATTTCGATGTCCTGCTACACCGACACGGTTCTTATTCCAGCAGGACGAGGTATCCGTTGGTTTGTCCGGTTTAGAAGTCGTGACTCAATAAACTTCACTTTCCTTGGGACGGGAACAACGTGGTCTAGCGTGTTCACTCGGAGCAAGGCGACTTATTTCACTTCATGCATTCTCTTAATTAGCGTTAGCATCATTAATTACATTACAATTCACAAGACGATTTAATGTCTCATAATTATTATACACATTAGAGATCACTCCATTAAGATCTG
The DNA here is from genome assembly GCF_038502225.1 of Cherax quadricarinatus. Taxonomy (NCBI): domain Eukaryota; kingdom Metazoa; phylum Arthropoda; class Malacostraca; order Decapoda; family Parastacidae; genus Cherax; species Cherax quadricarinatus. Next base: position 17,510,804 of record NC_091366.1, read on the forward strand.
AGACCAATGAGTGATGATTAAACCAAGGGTAATTTTCCCCGGGACACAGTCCATGGCGACGAGCCAGTCACCACCGGTCCTACCCTTATTCACTCATTTTACCACTCTATTACGGTGGTCCCGTAAATCACGTTCCCTCACTCTCCACCAGGGACAGTTACGACACTTCTTATTATGAAATGAGGCCTATATTAATCCTTAGGCCGCCGTGAACGCCAATTTCCTGGTTCCATGCTTTCCCAGCCTCCTCACTACATTCAAAACACTGCCGCCTCCTTGTGCCCCAGCTCGACCTATACCCGCGCACATATGCACAGGCGCAGCGGGAACCCAGTTGGTTCCATTCAAAATACAAATACATTTTGACCCAAATCAACACATTAAACACTTATTAGGCACTACAGCTTCGGAAATTAAATAATTTCCACACTGCGGCTGGGCGGAAGTCGTTGTTAGACGACTAAAATTGCGTCTTCCTCCAGGAGATGATTCCAGCCCTCTCTAGATTGTGCAGCTGTTTTCTTAGTGGGTCTTACTACAATTTCTTCTCGCATTACTCGGTCAGTGTCTTCAATATCACTCGTGTCACTTTCCCTTAGATTTCCATCTGCACTGGATTGAACACCATTTAATTCTAAGGGAATTAATTTATTGATGGTACACAAACTTTCCTGACCACGACACAACACTTTGACGTTTCTGACAACACCTTGTACATCTGGGTATAATGTAACTACCTTGCCCAGAGGCCACAATGTTCGATGTTGTTCAGTATCAATTAACACAATGTCACCTGGTTGAATGTTCTGTCGGTTTACTGCCTCTGGCGCACCATAAAAGTGTTCACGTAGTGTAAGAAGATATTCTTTACGCCACACATCGGACCAATGAGTAATTACCTTATTTAACATCTTGAACTTATCACTCAACGCGGTCACGTTATTGTAAGCCTCATCACTTCCCTCGGGATTATCTCTATAGATAGGTGCAGCTTCTAACCTTCGTCCACATATTAGGTGAGAGGGAGTCGGGATCTCCGCATCAGGAGTGTCGCTCATGTATGACAGAGGGCGATTGTTTACTCGATTCCCTGCCTCCACCAACACTGCACGGAATTCCTCCAAATTAATTCTCTTCCTGTGTAGCACCTTACGAAGACATCTTTTCACTGTACTTATCATTCTTTCGTACAGTCCTCCCTGCCAAGGGGCTCTGGGAGTAATAAATTTCCAGACACACCCTCGCTGGGTCAGCAAAGACTGTACATCATCACTCTTATTTAATTCCATCAAGTGTTGAGCACCCGCTACAAAATTGGTGGCATTATATGAGATCATCAATCTTGGACAGGATCTCCTAGCTGCAAATTTCCGGAACAGCTGTATGAACTGTTCTGCAGACAAGTCCTGAGCCACTTCTAGATGAACAGCCCTAGTAGCTGTACAAGTAAATAGACATACATACACCTTCAAGGGAACACCATCTGAAGTACCTGTTAAAATGATTGGCCCTCTATAGTCCACTCCGGTCACATCAAATGGTTTTACCAACTGCACGCGTTCCTTGGGCAATGGTGGAGGACCTGGGTACATGTAGGTTCTGGCATCCACCCGGCGACATATTACACACGACTTGATAACCCTTTTTACACTTTGCCGTCCTTGTGGAATCCAGAAGGTTTCCCGAATACAGTTTAAGGTATCCTGTACCCCACCATGCATCACGTTATTATGGGCATTAAAGACAATCAAGGTTGTCAGGTGATGAGTTTTGGGCAGCAAGATAGGGTGCTTAGCATATTCCCCCAATTCAGCATTTTGTAACCTGCCTCTGCACCAAATTACATCATCCTCTAAATACAGCCCCAGCTTTTCTATTATTGAGCCTTTCACAATTTTTCCGTCCATCATTAATTTAATCTCATCCCTGTAGGTTTCTTCTTGTACCTCTGTAGCCAGTATTTCAGGGGATGGGGAAAATTATATGAGATATTCATCTTACTTATAAATTTAAACACTAACCTTGTCACGCTAATCAGCTTGGGTAAGGAAGAATACCTATTCATGTCAATGGCTAAGGAGGGACTACTGACTGGAGCGGTGCTCACCGTAATTTCGACAGGAGCAATATGTGCCTTTTGCACCGGCCAGTTAATTTTGTCCACCAGCCGACTTGGCCCTTTAAACCACGATAAAGCACTCACATATTTTTCATAAGTCAAGCCTCATCACCAGGAATGTGATTAAAGGTTAACATATGCTGACCCAAATTGTTATATTTCTCCTGCATTTGATTGATTTCAGCGACTCTGTTTTGTACATACACAATCTTACTGTTACTATTACGAATCCATTGTAAGGATACCTCGTTATCAGACCAAATTACGGTGTCGCTGATATTTATCTCTCGCAATTTATTTCTTATATAATTGGCTAATTTGACACCTACTTAAATGGCCGTTAATTCCAACTGAGGTAAGGTACGTGATTTGATTGGAGCCACCTTAGCCTTAGACATAACAAGAGAAATGGCACTATTACATTGAAGGTAAGTGACTGCTCCATATGCTAATTTCAAAGCATCGCAAAAAATGTGGAGTACATTTTCTCCATCTTGGCTGGCCACATTACGTGGGAACTCCAACATTGGTAATTTTACATATTCACCTATTAGTTCTTCCCACCTTTCAACAAATTCCTCAGGTAGGGTTTCATCCCAAGCACACTTAAGCTTCTATGCTTCTTGCATCAACAATTTTCCTTTTATGGTAAGTGGGGACACTAAGCCTAGTGGATCGAAGCATTTTGAAACTTCCGCAAGTAAGACTCTCTTGGTTAATTTATTGGGCATGCTGTAGTTATTAGACTTTAACGATAACAAGTCTCTCTCTGTGTCCCAAGTCAGTCCCAGCACATTACTATATTTAGACACTTCAACTCCAGGGTTGTCTTTATTTATTTGAGCCCTTAAACTGGACGAATTACTGTTCCATTCCCTCAGGGGCATATATGCACCTTGCATTATTTCATTAGCCCCTTCATATATGCTCATTAGTTCCTCTTCAGTAGACATCACCCCCAGGAAATTGTTCACATAAAATTATTTACCCATTACTCCACTCAGTGGACCACCCGTATGCTTAAGGTGTGCATTTATCGTTGCCTGGAGTAGGAACAGACTGGAGGTAGCACAAACAAAACACTCCTGAAGCGAAAAGTCTTCAGGGGACTAAGTGGGTCACTAGGATTCTCGGGCCATAAGAACCTAGTGCAATCCCGGTCAGCCTCCTGCAGACCCACTCTCAGGAAAGCTTTACTATGTCTGCCGTAAAGGCATAATTCTTAACCCTGAAGTTTAATAATATGTCTCCCAGTTTTTCCGTCAACGACGGACCTGTCATCAAACAATCATTCAAACTAGGTACATTTTTGTTACTCCTGGCACTACAATTAAACACAATCCTCAGAGGAGTGGTCTTAGAATCCTTCTTCACTCTGTGATGTGCCAAATAGTGACCATAAATCTGGGCTTGCTCGGGAGGTACCTCCTCTATGAATTTATTATTTAACTGCTCATTAATTATTATATTATATCATTGTAAGCCTTTAATTGTCCATACGTCATCCGGTAATTAGTTGGTAGGTCTGGATGGTTCAGCTTCCACGGAAGTCTCACCCAGTATTGTCCAGATTCAAATTTAACATCCTTCTGGTATTGTTCTTGAGTAAAGGAATCATCTGGACTTTCTTCATTTACATTGATCCCTATAGTGTCCGATTCCCATAATTTATACACAGGTTCAACTTCATCCTCTATTGAAGTATATTTATACTGGGGTGATATTTCATGAGTAAGACACACCATAACTGTATTTATGGCTTCCTCCAGTCATTCATTATCAGTACGAGGAAGCCTGCCATACATCACGTGACCTCCTGCGGTCCTTAGAAGGGTGACTCCGCATTTCTTTGTCATACCCTTTACAAAGGTGGCATAATGGTCACTACCTATCAAATATCTATTGGCCCCACAGAATCATTATTTACACCAGAAGGTGCCAAATTTACCTTACTTGAAAGCCTTTCAGTAGCGTTACCAAGCCCTATTGTAGATATTTTCTCTGGGAGCCTATCCACAATTACGGCATTAATACGTTTTCTCTCATTGCGCATCCTGACAGTGGAGTCTTTGTACACAGAGGGCACAGCGCTCTTTGTCTGTGAATGTATGGATCGTGACACTATCCCTAGCACTCACCTCTCCGCTTTTATTACACTCATCACTATCATCACATGTATCACTTCCCTCATCATTATGACCAGTGATACATACACCATTATCAAAAACCGGGTCATCTCCACACTCAGTATCTATCAATACATTACACTCATCAATTTGACTATCATGATGGTCTTCACTGTTAGTTAGTTTAATATGTTTATTATGCACCCCATACCCATCCTGTGGGCGGTAGTCAAAAGATTACAGAGGTACATAATTGGTCCAGGGACTGGACTCCAAAGTTTTGATAGCTGAGCAAGTTACAGAGGTAATGAACTCACAATTTACAAAGGTAACGAACTCACAATTTACAAAGGTAATGAACTCACAATTTACAAAGGTAATGAACTCACAATTTACAAAGGTAATGAACTCCAGGTAAGTCTGGTCACAATCATGACAAGTTACAAAGGTATTTACAGATTACAGAGGTACGTAATGGGTCCAGGGACTGGGCCCCCAAAGTTTTGATAGCAGAACTAGGTACAAAGGTAATGAGCTCACAAGTTACAAAGGTAATGAATTCTGTAGAATGGTTACTTACGTTTATACATGGCTACAATCATGAACAAATTATAGAGTAATGAGCAATTCACACTTCCACACCCGGTCACAACTGTAGTGAGTTATTGGTGCAAATATTGATTGTTGAGTCACACACACACACACACACACACACACACACACACGCACACACACACACACACACACACACACACACACACACTATAGTTTAATATCTTTATTATGCACCCCATACCCATCCTGTGGTCTTCACTGCCCTTATCATCTTCACTGTGATTGTAAACACCACTATCAGATTCATCATTTTTGTAATTATTAACATCACTATAATCATCAGTTTGTTCATCATCACCACACTCATTTTCATAATGGCTGACTATCTGTGGGTTGATGTACTCATTTGCAACCTCTGTAAGTTTTTCCTTGTGGTGCTCAAGTTGTTGTTTCAAACACCATTGTTGCTTCTCCAGTACTGTTATGCGCAGTTGCATGTTGTGTACCACCCCAGCAAGACTAGCGTCATCAGGAGGTATGAAGTCCCGGTCAGCTGAGCCAGGTGGCTGACTGACAGCTGACTCAGCCAGACAGGTGGTGTCAACACCATCAGTAGTACTAGTGTTGATAGCAGACGTGATCGTGCTCTGTTGATGTACTCCCAGAGTGACTCGCTCAACCATATTGTCTGAAATCAGGCATGGGTCAGTATTCAGACATGAAGTATCTGGTAGGCCTACTGCCTCATCATGGGGGTGATGGGTGAGGCGGGAGCCCTGCGGCTGGCGATGTGAGCAGCTTTCGCTCTGCAGTCAGCATGAGCAGCTGTGACTCCTGGAGTATCACAATTGATACATTGTAATGCAACGGGCTGGTGTTTCTTGATCATATCATAGCACTGGTGAGAAGGATGGGCCTTGGCACACACTGCACACCAGTGTGACTTACTAAAGCATTTCCAAGCAATGTGACCCCAGCGCTGACACTTGTAGCATCTACGGTGAGGTGGTTTGTACAAAGCTATTTTGTAACTCCTATTAAGCGCTGCACGAGAGTAGATATATGATGGTGGAGTCCCTTGGCCAATCCACTCAGCCAATATCAGATCATTTGGAAGTCGACGAGGGTTTGCAACTTGATCTGACAACAGGAATTTAGGATCCAAGTACTTATTGACATTGTGGATAACAATAAGCACTGCAAGAAGCCCCTATCACGAGCCTTTTCCATCCTATGGAGAGGGAGCATGGACACGGGGGTCGTCCCTCAGTTACTGAAAACAACAGACATAGCCCCACTACACAAAGGGGGCAGTAAAGCAACAGCAAAGAACTACAGACCAATAGCACTAACATCCCATATCATAAAAATCTTTGAAAGGGTCCTAAGAAGCAAGATCACCACCCATCTAGAAACCCATCAGTTACACAACCCAGGGCAACATGGGTTTAGAACAGGTCGCTCCTGTCTGTCTCAACTACTGGATCACTACGACAAGGTCCTAAATGCACTAGAAGACAAAAAGAATGCAGATGTAATATATACAGACTTTGCAAAAGCCTTCGACAAGTGTGACCATGGCGTAATAGCGCACAAAATGCGCGCTAAAGGAATAACAGGAAAAGTCGGTCGATGGATCTATAATTTCCTCACTAACAGAACACAGAGAGTAGTCGTCAACAGAGTAAAGTCCGAGGCAGCTACGGTGAAAAGCTCTGTTCCACAAGGCACAGTACTAGCTCCCATCTTGTTCCTCATCCTCATATCCGACATAGACAAGGATGTCAGCCACAGCACCGTGTCTTCCTTTGCAGATGACACCCGAATCTGCATGACAGTGTCTTCCATTGCAGACACTGCAAGGCTCCAGGCGGACATCAACCAAATCTTTCAGTGGGCTGCAGAAAACAATATGAAGTTCAACGATGAGAAATTTCAATTACTCAGATATGGTAAACATGAGGAAATTAAATCTTCATCAGAGTACAAAACAAATTCTGGCCACAAAATAGAGCGAAACACCAACGTCAAAGACCTGGGAGTGATTATGTCGGAGGATCTCACCTTCAAGGACCATAACATTGTATCAATCGCATCTGCTAGAAAAATGACAGGATGGATAATGAGAACCTTCAAAACTAGGGAGGCCAAGCCCATGATGACACTCTTCAGGTCACTTGTTCTATCTAGGCTGGAATATTGCTGCACTCTAACAGCACCTTTCAAGGCAGGTGAAATTGCCGACCTAGAAAATGTACAGAGAACTTTCACGGCGCGCATAACGGAGATAAAACACCTCAATTACTGGGAGCGCTTGAGGTTTCTAAACCTGTATTCCCTGGAACGCAGGAGGGAGAGATACATGATTATATACACCTGGAAAATCCTAGAGGGACTAGTACCGAACTTGCACACGAAAATCACTCACTACGAAAGCAAAAGACTTGGCAGACGATGCACCATCCCCCCAATGAAAAGCAGGGGTGTCACTAGCACGTTAAGAGACCATACAATAAGTGTCAGGGGCCCGAGACTGTTCAACTGCCTCCCAGCACACATAAGGGGGATTACCAACAGACCCCTGGCAGTCTTCAAGCTGGCACTGGACAAGCACCTAAAGTCAGTTCCTGATCAGCCGGGCTGTGGCTTGTACGTTGGTTTGTGTGCAGCCAGCAGCAACAGCCTGGTTGATCAGGCGCTGATCCACCAGGAGGCCTGGTCACAGACCGGGCCGCGGGGGCGTTGACCCCCGAAACTCTCTCCAGGTAAACTCCAGGTCCAGGTTAGGTGATCTTGGTGGGGCAGCTTGGAGTTGGATGTTAGCATATTTATGAGTAAGAAGTTTTTCTATGAATGTTGGGTCGTTAGTAACAAAAACGTAATTATCCTCGTCATGACGAAAGCGAATCCGAAGGTTTTCCTCTGGGTTGTCTAATGAAGCTTCGTAAAACCATCTAAACTTGACCTCAATCTCACTGTTAGCAGGGAAATCAAGCCTAACCGTTCTGCGATGGTTGTTGTTGCTCTCGTTGTTTCTTGCAGCAAGCCTCCTTTGAAATCCTCTTTCTTTTTTCAAAGCTCCCTTACTTCTAAAACGTACGAGTTCGCCTTCACCATCATTTACTTCGTTCACATCCATAGATCACTTATAGTTCAGCTGCTTGAGGTGTAAGAGTTAGTCTGTTACTTTTGGGTCAGTGAAACCGCTTTTATTCCATAAGAGAGAAGGGACAAGGAAGGGATATTCACCTCGCTAGACACAGGCAATATGGGTGTAGTGGCCTGCGGGTCGCAGTGCGATTTTCAAGGTCATTCACTGGGCCCACAGTCGTCTCGAGAGTTACCAACACTGTACTACTTGTTAATTACTCCAAACCTGCAGCACTTAACACATCTAGCACACGTGTCTTGGAATGACAGACAAATTTTCACTACCTAAGAACTAATTCTCACAACACCGAAGGTACGGCCGGAACACTGTAGAATGTTCACAAAGGCATTCTGGGACTCAGAACAGATGTAGCTGCAGTGTAACTTGGCCTTCACTGGCTGGCTTTGAGTGCTGTTTAGCCTGGATCAGCTAAACTCGCCCTTATCCCATATGTAGATAATGGCGACTAGTTAAGGGATACCGGTGAATAGGAAAGTTGAGGAAGGGACATTCACCTCACTAGACACATGCAGTATGGGTGTAAGTGGCATGCGGGTCTTATAGTGCCATTTTCAAGGTCACCCAGCAGGCCAGACATTCCTCACTCATTTTAAGCCTACGTAGGTACTGATGGTAGCACAATGTCCTAAGTCAGTGTAATCCACTCGTGCAAATAGTTACAACAAATCTGCAGCACTTGCGGAACTCACATATTCGAGTACCAGCGGAGCAGCAAAATACACCTCTACACTGCACGTTGATAGAGGCGAACGGCTGAGTTTAAAGGCAGAGAGTTGGGGATACAGGAGAACAGCAGGGGTAACTGAGCACGCACATTCGCCTTTCTTCACATAGTCAATATGGGCGAAAGTCTCAGGCAGGTGATGCAGTGCCTCGCTCAAGGTCACTGACTGAGGCAGACTTCTCAAGAGTTACCAAACACTGCAATACTCGTACAAATAGTTACTCACTCCAAACTTGCAGAACTTCTAGCACACGTGTCTTGGAATGAAAGACGAATTTTCAGTGTGTGGACACCTGGGTTACCAACTCACGTAGGACTGTACACTCGTCGTTATTCCTCAGGTTGGTAAAGGGATGAGTTGTGAGCATTTTCAGAGGCACGAGTAGCAGTGGACTAGCAAAATTTGCCTCTACACTGTATGTTGATAGAGGCGAAAGGCTGAGGTCAAATGAAAGGCAGAGGGGAAGCAGAGGCCTGTGAGGGCCTTTTCAAAAGGAAAACTATTTCCAGTGTTTCACTAGGTATATCCCTAGTCACAATTCGCACATAAGAGTTCTCACAACACTGAAGCTGTCTTCCAACAGTAGGAGTTTTAATGATAACTTATCAGTCGGGAGAAATGGGTAGGCCTGCAAATTAGTAGGTCCAGATCCCCCCCAGCACACGTCTACTCCCCTCAACCACTCATCCGAGACTGTCCACCACACGACCAATTAAATTTGTGTACCCTATACCCACTTTCTTCAATCAGTCACTTAATTATTAAGTAATTAATTCAATTAATTTTTCACTGATTGCATCTGGTTCAGGAAGGACCAGCGGGCAGATATGGAAAATTTCTTAGGGGTGATTACTTGTACATACCTCAACATTGCATGCATACGAGTAATCTCCTTGGGAGACAACAACTATATTGTTTACCGTAGTCACCCGTGTAGACATGTGAGAAAACTTAACCACCTCTGGTCACTGAAGGTGGCCCCTCGACCCTCACCATCTTATCCATATCTATCCGAGACCAGTATAAATTGGGTAGCACCCTCAAGTACGGCGCTACTAATTAATTGTGGACTGTATTGATTACCTGGACCTGGAGAGAGTTTCGGGGGTCAACGCCCCCGCGGCCCGGTCTGTGACCAGGCCAGGGGGGGGGGTAGGTTACACATGGATATATCCATCAAGGAAAAACACTTGTACATAATCCCACCACTTACCAGATATTCTCAGGTGGTCACTTGATGTGGCTGGATCACCCATAACCTATCCAATTAAAACATACCTAACTGGCCAGTATCAGTCTGTTATAACTAGAAAGGTTACTTAACTGTGGGTGATTGATGCTCCTTATTTCCTCCATTCACCATCTCATTTCGATGTCCTGCTACACCGACACGGTTCTTATTCCAGCAGGACGAGGTATCCGTTGGTTTGTCCCGGTTTAGAAGTCGTGACTCAATAAACTTCACTTTCCTCGGGACGGGAACAACGTGGTCTAGCGTGTTCACTCGGAGCAAGGCGACTTATTTCACTTCACGCATTCTCTTAACTTAGCGTTAGTATCATTAATTACATTACAATTCACAAGACGATTTAATGTCTCATAATTATTATACACATTAGAGATCACTCCATTAAGATCTGAGACCGATGAGTGATGATTAAACCAAGGGTAATTTTCCCCGGGACACAGTCCATGGCGATGCACCAGTCACCACCGGTCCTACCCTTATTCACTCATTTTACCACTCTATTACAGTGGTCCCATAAATCACGTTCCCTCACTCTCCACCAGGGACAGTTACGACACTTCTTATTATGAAATGAGGCCTATATTAATCCTTAGGCCGCCGTGAACGCCAATTTCCTGGTTCAATGCTTTCCCAGCCTCCTCACTACATTCAAAACACTGCCGCCTCCTCGTGCCCCAGCTCGATCTATACCCCCGCACATCTGCGCAGGCGCAGCGGGAACCCAGTTGGTTCCATTCAAAAGTTAGTTTAGTTAGTTTAATATGTTTATTATGCACCCCATACCCATCCTGTGGGCGGTAGTCAAAAGATTACAGAGGTACATAATTGGTCCAGGGACTGGACTCCAAAGTTTTGATAGCTGAGCAAGTTACAGAGGTAATGAACTCACAATTTACAAAGGTAATGAACTCACAATTTACAAAGGTAATGAACTCACAATTTACAAAGGTAATGAACTCCAGGTAAGTCTGGTCACAATCATGACAAGTTACAAAGGTATTTACAGATTACAGAGGTACGTAATGGGTCCAGGGACTGGACCCAAAATACATTTTGACCCAAATCAACACATTAAACACTTATTAGGCACTACAGCTTCGGAAATTAAATAATTTCCAAAGTAGTAATAATAATACAATATGGTAGAACAATTAACTCGTACATGAGTAAAAGGATATAAATGCTATTACTTGGGTAACATAAAAATAGGTTGGACAAATATAGACTGGATAGAGGCAGGTTGTTTCAGTGTTCACTCTCTGTAATGTGTTTTGTGTAGTATAACAGGAGAGACTATGTGATGGCAGGGTTTACTGTTTTCAGGAGGATTCTTGCTAAGACTTCGGAGATGGTGAAGCTGCCGTTGTTTTGTTTAATTGTATTCGAAACAGCGATCAGTGCTGATTCGAGGCACTTGTGTCTGCGGTAATTAGTTTCTTTGATCACTAATTGGGAGTCCCTGAATTTCATGAGATGATTGGTGGAATTTCTGTGTTGTACACAGGCGTTGTTCAAGTTATCATTCCTACATGCGTAAATGTGTTCATTGAGGTGGGTGTCGAGGTTTCTTACTGTTTCACCTACATAAATCTTGTCGCAGCCTCAACAGGGTACAGTGTGAACTCCTGCGTTGACTGGTTCGTGGTGCTTGGATTTTATGTCCTTTTACTCATGTACGAATTAATTGCTCTACCATATTGTATTACTACTACTACTACCACTAGCATTACACCTCACTCTGAGCCTATATATACCCTCTGTATCCATGTACTGTTTGTAACGGCTTGACAAAGCTCCTGGAGAGCGAAACGTTGCCACAATAAAATGTCACATTAGTTGCACTTGTGTCCTTTTACTTTACAAATTGTCGGTAATTCTACCAACATTATTACAACACTGTATTCGGTATTAGAATGTTGAGAAATGAACCAGACACTGTCACAGTGAACCTTACTAAGTGGCCTGGTGGCCTGGAGGCTAAAGCTCCCGCTTCACACACGGAGGGCCCGGGTTCGATTCCCGGCGGGTGGAAACATTTCGACATGTTTCCTTACATCTGTTGTCCTGTTCACCCAGCAGCAAATAGTACCTGGGTGTTAGTCGACTGGTGTGGGTCGCATCCTGGGGGACCCCAATGGAAATAAGTTAGACAGTCCTCGATGACGCATTGACTTTCTTGGGTTATCCTGGGTGGCTAACCCTCCGGGGTTAAAAATCCGAACGAAATCTTATCTTATACACACAGATCTAAATGGATTGTGAAAACGTGCAATTGCATTAAGTTTTATAACCAGCATGAACTGTATCACTGTAGGCAACAAGAGCATTTCACCCCTCCATGGAAGATGTGTTCATTTAATATCACATACCTGCAAGTCCCTCCCAAGAAGCTCATTACTAGTAATCTCTTCCTTAAATCACTTGTTAAAGCAACTGCTCAAGGAGAAATTTCTCACCTAGCTGGTAGTAATAAGCTATCACAAGTTATATACACTGATGGATCTAAACAGGAGTCTTCTGACAGGGCTGCATCTGCTCTTGTTGCCACCTCCCTTGTTAAGAACCAAAGTAAACTTGTTGAACTAGGCATAAGAATTAACAACTGGGCGTCTACACTGCAAACTGAACTGTTTGCAATCCTAATGGCGCTAAAGCTAACTTATGACACTGAGCTTGACTCTATCATCATTACTGATTCTATGTCATCATTGAATGCTCTTGACTCATATAATGACTCCAATAACATGCTCATTGGAGAAGCCAGGTATAGATACTCAAAAATCAGGGACAAAGGAATTAATGTACAGTTGCTATGGATCCCATCACACATTGGATTACTCCTTCATAATAAAGTTGATATGTTAGCCAAGAAGAGCACCCAGAAGGAGAATGTAGAATATAGCTTTGGTATATCTGTGTCTAGCATTAGGAATAATATTAGGAGAGAAATAAATAATGAAAATGATTGTTATAGGAATGCAGTTAGAAGCCTGAATAGATCTATAACCCACTATGCTAACATGAACATAGATAAGTATGTTTATGGAGCAACTTGCAATGTGAACAGACTGACTGATGTTGTAGTGGCCAGGCTTAGGCTTGGTTACAAGTACTTCTGGCAGTTTGGCAGACACACAGATGATGATCAAACTAAATGTAAATTATGTGATCAGGCATATGGTCACTCTCTTGAACACTATGTGCTTAATTGTCCACTTATTGAGGAATACAGAGACAGACAGTATAATAACCTATGTGACATGTCAAGATATCTTATTAATGAAAATAAGATACCAGATATACTAAGCAAATTTCCTAAATTTGTTTGTAACAGATAAGTGAACTATAGATATGTAGATATAAATCCACATGTATTCCTGTTAACCCTTTGGGGCCTAGTTCCTGGGCCTTTTGTGTATCCATATGTTCTTGCGCTACCGTCCACAGGATGGATATGGGGTGCACAATAAACTTGCCACTTCGGTGGCAAAATCTAAAAATCTAATCCACTACATCACTCTCCAGACTGTTCCACTTCCTGACAACTCTATGACTAAAGAAATACTTCCTAACATCTTTTTGATTCATCTGAGTCTTCAACTTCCAATTGTGACCCTTGTTTCTGTGTCCCATCTCTGGAACACCCTTCTCTGTCCACCTTTTCAATTCCTCGTAGTATTTTATATGCCGTTATCATGTCCTCCCTAACCCTCCTGACCTCCAGTGTCGTCAGCCTGATTTCCCTTAAATTTCTTCGTATGACATTCCTTTTAGTTCTGGAACCAGCCTTGTTTGCAAACTTTCTCTAATTTCTTGACGTGCTTGACCAGGTGTGGGTTCCAAACTGGTGCTGCATACTCCAGTATGAGCCTGACGTACGTGGTGTACAGAATCTTGAACGCTTCCTTACAAACGCATCGGAACGCTGTTCTTAAGTTTGCCAGACGCCCATATGCTGCAGCAGTTACCTGGTTGATGGGCGCTTCAGATGTATTATACTTACCCCAAGATCTTTTTCCTTGAGTGAGGTTTGCAGTCTTTGGCCACCTAGACTATACTCTGTCTGCGGTCTTCTTTGCCCTTTCCCGATCTTCATGACTTTGTATTTCGCAAGGTTAAATTCGAGGAGCCAGTTGCTGGACCAGGGGTCCAGTCTGTCCAGGCCTGTAGCCTGTCCAGATCCCTTTGTAGTCCACCTGATACTCATTTGATTTAATTCTCCTCATTAACTTCACAGCATCTGCAAACACAGACACTTCTGAGTCTATCCCTTCCATCAGGTCATTCACATATACCAAAAATAGCACTGGTCCTAGGACTGACCCCTGTGGAACCCCACTCGTCACAAGCGCCCACTGTGATACCTCATCACGTACCATGACTCGTTGTTGCCTCCCTGTCAGGCATTCTCCGATCCACTGCAATGCCCTTCAAGTTATATGTGCCTGATCCTCTAGCTTTTGCACTAATCTCTTGTGAGGAACTGTGTCGAATGCCTTCTTGCAGTCCAAGAAAATACAATCTACCCACCCCTCTCTCGTGTCTTACTTCCGTTACCTTGTCATAAAACTCAAGTAGGTTTGTTCTCAGTAGTATCAGTTCCCAGTAGTACCAGTTACCAGTAACCAGTTACCAGTAGTATGACTCACTACCAACCGTCTGCGTGAATCACTGACTGTTATTCATGTTGCTGCTGACCATAGCATGTTTTTGAATGCCGCTCACCCCTAGGACCCAATTCGTGAGTCAGTCTTAGAGAGTGTTAGCAGAGAGGCAGGCCAGGCGTGGTGCTCCCCATATTTACCCTCCAATGTAAGTACTAGAACATCCAACGTGAGTGTTATTACCCAATCCACGTAATCAACCCCCCACCCCACACATGACATTGTGACCCAGGATTTGCCTTCCATGAATCCATGCTGGTTGTCGTTTATAACCTTGTTCCATTCTAGGTGCTCCGCCACTCATCCTGATAATCTCCATGACTTTGCATACTATACATGTCAGTGACACTGGTCTATAGTTTAGTTTCTGTCTCCTTTCTTAAAAATGGGGACTACATTTGCCATCTTCCATATCTCAAATAGTTGTCCAGTCTCAATGGATGTGTTGAAAATTGTGGTTAGTGGCACACACAGCATCTCTGCTCCCTCTCTAAGGACCCATGGAGAGATGTCCGGTCCCACTGGCTTTGAGGTATCAAGGTCACTTAGCAGCTTCTTCACCTTCTCCTCAGTTGTGTATTTCATCCATCACTTGTTGGCATTTGCCTTGTTGATGTACCCCTTTGTTCTGTCGTCCCAGAGTCCCTTCTGTCTCCACTGTAAATACCTTCTTGAATCTCATGTTGAACTACTCACATACTTCTTGGTCATTTTTGTGAGTTCCCCACCTTCTTTTCTCAGCCTGATTACCTAGTTCTTGACTGTTGTCTGCCTCCTGATGTGGCTATACAACAGCCTCGGGTCAAACTTGACTTTCGATGCTATGTTGTTTTTGTACTGTCGTCTGGCCTCCCTCCTTGTCTGTGCATTCTCATTTCTGGCTCTTCGACTAATCTCTTTATTTTCCTGGGCCTTTTGTCTTCTGTAATTTTTCCATTTTCTAGTGCCTGGAGTTTACCTGGAGAGAGTTCCGGGGGTCAACGCCCCCGCAGCCCGGTCTGTGACCAGGCCTCCTGGTGGATCAGAGCCTGATCAACCAGGCTGTTACTGCTGGCTGCACGCAAACCAACGTACGAGCCACAGCCCGGCTGGTCAGGTACCGACTTTAGGTGCTTGTCCAGTGCCAGCTTGAAGACTGCCAGGGGCCTATTGGTAATCCCCCTTATGTATGCTGGGAGGCAGTTGAACAGTCTCAGGCCCCTGACACTTATTGTATGGTCTCTTAACGTGCTAGTGACACCCCTGCTTTTCATTGGGGGGATGTTGCATCGTCTGCCAAGTCTTTTGCTTTCGTTGTGAGTGATTTTCGTGTGCAAGTTCGGTACTAGTCCCTCTAGGATTTTCCAGGTGTATATAATCATGTATCTCTCCCGCCTGCGTTCCAGGGAATACAGGTTCAGGAACTTCAAGCGCTCCCAGTAATTGAGGTGTTTTATCTGTTACGCGCACCGTGAAGGTTCTCTGTACATTTTCTAGGTCAGCAATTTCACCTGCCTTGAAAGGTGCTGTTAGTGTGCAGCAATATTCCAGCCTAGATAGAACATTGACCTGAAGAGTGTCATCATGGGCTTTGCCTCCCTAGTTTTGAAGGTTCTCATTATCCATCCTGTCATTTTTCTAGCAGCTGCGATTGATACAATGTTATGGTCTTTGAAGGTGAGATCCTCCGACATGATCACTCCCAGGTCTTTGACGTTGGTGTTTCGCTCTATTTTGTGGCCAGAATTAGTTTTGTACTCTGAAGTTTTAATTTACTCGTGTTTACCATATCTGAGTAATTGAAATTTCTCATCGTTGAACTTCATATTGTTTTCTGCAGCCCACTGAAAGATTTGGTTGATGTCTGCCTGGAGCCTTGCAGTGTCTGCAATGGAAGACACTGCCATGCAGATTCGGGTGTCATCTGCAAAGAAAGACACGGTGCTGTGGCTGACATCCTTGTCTATGTCAAATATGTGGATGAGAAACAAGATGGGAGCGAGTACTGTGCCCTGTGGAACAGAGCTTTTCACCGTAGCCGCCTCGGACTTTACTCTGTTGACTACTACTCTTTGTGTTCTGTTTGTGAGGAAATTATAGATCCATCTACCAACTTTTCCTGTTATTCCTTTAACACGCATTTTGTGCGCTATTACACCATGGTCACACTTGTCGAAGGCTTTTGCAAAGTCTGTATATATTAAATCTGCATTCTTTTTGTCTTCTAGTGCATCTAGGACCTTGTCGTAGTGATCCAATAGTTGAGACAGACAGGAGCGACCTGTTCTAAACCCATGTTGCCCTGGGTTGTGTAATTGATAGGTTTCTAGATGGGTGGCGATCTTGCTTCTTAGGACCCTTTCAAAGATTTTTATGATATGGGATGTTAGTGCTATCGGTCTGTAGTTCTTTGCTATGGCTTTACTGCCCTCTTTGTGGAGTGGGGCTATGTGTGTTGTTTTTAGTAACTGTGCGACGACCCCCGTGTCCATGCTCCCTCTCCATAGGGTGGTAAAAGCTCATGATAGGGGCTTCTTGCAGTTCTTGATGAGCACGGAGTTCCTTGAGTCTGGGCCTGGGGCAGAGTGCAAGGGCATGTCATTTATCGCCTGTTCGAAGTCATTTGGCGTCAGGATAACATCGGATAGGCTTGTGTTAACCAAATTCTGTGGCTCTCTCATAAAAAATTCATTTTGATCTTCGACTCTAAGTCTGGTTAGCGGCTTGCTAAAAACTGAGTCATATTGGGACTTGAGTAGCTCACTCATTTCCTTGCTGTCGTTTTTTTTTCACTTTCCTTTATGGCTTTTAGTTCTTCCTGTGATTCTTGTCTACTGTAAGATTCCTTCAGCTTAAGTTCGATATTTGTAATTTCATTGACTGTGCCTCCCTTCGTATTTCAGATATACTGGCCCCACTCAGCAGCTATGTGACTCTTTACCTTTGTCTGTATAGGGAGCATCGCTCTCTTTCTATTTTACATCTTCTCTTTTTCTTAATGAAATGTGTCTTGAGCAGATCTCAAGAACCACAGAGTTCATTTTTTCTAGGCAAATGTTCCGATCCACATATCTGTACTTCTATTATGTTGTGATCTGAGTGTAATGTCTTAGAGATGGTCATATTATGTATCAGATCGTCGTTGTTAGTGAAGATGAGCTCCATCATATTTTTTTAGTCTTGTAGGCTCTACTATTTGCTGGTTTAAGGTGAATTTGGTGCAGAGATTTAATAGTTCGGGTGTGTGTGAATTTTCACCTGAGCTGCCTCTTGGGGTAATCTCTGCTAAAATATTATTTGCTATACTCCTCCATTTTAGGTATCTCAAGTTGAAATCTCCCAGTAGCAAGATGTTTGGGGCAGGAGTTGGGAGATTTTCCCGACAGTGGTCAATTTTCAAAAGCTGCTCCTGGAATTGCTGGGAAGTTGCATCTAGAGGCTTGTATACCACCACAATGACAAGGCTTTGATTTTCAGTCTTTACTGCCAAAACTTCAACTACATCATTTGAGGTGTTTAGTGGTTCTGAGCAAATGAATGACTCTGTGACATACAGGCCAACCCCTTCCCCACCTTGTTGCCTGTTTAGTCTGCCACATCTGAATAGGTTATAACCTAGGATCCATATATTGTTGTCATAATGATCCTTTATGTGGGTCTCTGTGAATGCTGCAAGTACTGTCAGTTCCAAAAGCCGCCTTCTCCTGCTCCTACCCTTATTTAGAAATAAAGGAAAGCTAACCTATGACACTGAGCTTGACTCTATCATCATTACTGATTCTATGTCATCATTGAAGGCTCTTGGCTCATATAATGACTCCAACAACATGCTCATTGGGGAAGCCAGGTATAGATACTCAAAAATTAGGGACAAAGGAATTAATGTACAATTGCTATGGATCCCATCACACATTGGATTACTCCTTCATGATAAAGTTGATATGTTAGCCAAGAAGAGTATCGAGAAGGAGAATGTAGAATATAACTTTGGTATAACTGTGTCTAGCATTAGGAATAATATTAGGAGAGAAGTAAATAATGAAAATGATTGTTATAGGAATGCAGTTAGAAGCCTGAGTAGATCTATAACCCACTATGATAACATGAACGTAGATAAGTATGTTTATGGAGCAACTTGCAATGTGAACAGACTGACTGATGTTGTAGTGGCCAGGCTTAGGCTTGGTTACAAGTACTTCTGGCAGTTTGGGAGACACACAGATGATGATCAAACTAAATGTAAATTATGTGATCAGGCATATGGTCACTCTCTTGAACACTTTGTGCTTAATTGTCCACTTATTGAGGAATACAGAGACAGACAGTATAATAACCTATGTGACATGTCAAGATATCTTATTAATGAAAATAAGATACCAGATATACTAAGCAAATTTCCTAAATTTGCTTGTAACAGATAAGTGAACTATAGATATGTAGATATAAATCCATATGTATTCCTGTTAACCCTTTGGGGCCTAGTTCCTAGGCCTTTTGTGTATCCACATGCTCTCGCGCTACCGTCCACAGGATGGATATGGGGTGCACAATAAACTAGCCACTTCGGTGGCAAAATCTAAATCTATCTCTGTCTGACTTTTTTGGGTTATCCTAGGTTCTCTATATGTATGCTGCTATGTATGATAACCTATGTAACTATTTATGTATACCTGAATAAACTTACTATGTTAGTGTATGTCTGACTTTAGCGCCTGCATGCGCTCACTAATGTGCGTGTCAACCATATGTGTGGTGCCCCCATTTAAGTCCCTTCCCAGTTTCTCTCCCTTACTAAGTGTTAAGTGCCCTATGTATGATATTCAGCTCTCCAGAGCATGCTTTGTTCTCCCCAGCTGTCAATGATGCAGGACCAGATGCCAAATCTCACATGTAGCCACAAAAGGCATTTGTACATTACAGCTGACAGAGCTGTCGCCTGGATCCCACTCAGTTGTGGCGGCACTCCTGGCTCCTTGCTTTCCCTTCTATTTCGTCTTCCAATTCTTCTTCTTATTCATTGTATTCAGTATTATACACACTCCAAGACCCTGTTCCTTGAGTGATGTTTATAGCCTTTGGCCCCCTAAACTGATCTCTGTCTGCGGTCTTCTTTGCCCTTCCCCAATCTTCATGACTTTGCACTTGGTGAGGTTGAACTTCAAGAGACAGTTGCTGGACCAGGCTTGCAGCCTGTCCAGATCCCTTTGTAATCCTGCCTGGTCCTTCTCCGACTGAATTCTTCTCATTAACTTCATGTCGTATGCAAACTGAGTTTATTCCTTCTGCCATGTCATTCACAAATACCAGGAACAGCACCGGACCTAAGACTAACCCCTGTGGAACCCTGCTCATCATTTTCACCCACTCTGACACCTCATCACATACCATGACTCACTGCTGCCTTTCTGTTAGGTATTCTCTGATCCATTGCAGTGCCTTCCCAGTTATACCTGCCTGGTCATCCAGCTTTTGCACTAGTCTTCTGTGTGGAACTGTGTCAAAACCCTTCTTACAGTCCAAGAAAATGCAATCTACCCACCCCTCTCTTTCTCTCGTCTTACTGCTGTCACCTTGTAATAGAACTCTGGTAGGTTTGTGACACAGGATTTTCCATCTCTGAATCTGTGATGGTTGTCATTTATAAGCTCATTCCTTTCTAGGTGGTCCACCACTCTTTTCCTGATAATCTTCTCCATGACTGCATACAATGCATGTCAGTGACACTAGTCTGTAGTTTAGTGCTGCATGCCTGTCCCCATTTTTAAAAACTGGGTCTACATTTGCTGTTTTTCATACCTCAGGCAGTTGCCCTGTTTAGATAGCTGTGTTGAAGATTGTTGTTAGTGGTACACAGAGCACCTTTGCTCCCTCTCTCAGGACCCACGGAGAGATGTTATCTGGCCCCATTACCTTTGAGATATCTAGTTTGCTTAGCAGCCTCTTCACTTCCTCCTCGGTTGTATGTATCATGTCCAGCACTTGTGTGTGCCCTAACCAGTGCCCAGTTTCTCAATCTCAGAAAATGATGTGTTCATTATTTTATTTACTAGGGAGCCCTATTTCCTACTAGAACCGTGTTACCTTCTGTGTATTTATTCTGCTTCCTGATAAATGAGACACTTTTTGCAATACTTGGGTAGTATCTTTATTCTGGAAACATTTTGGCACACACTGACTTCTTCAGTCCACTGCAGAAAAAGGTGGAAAAAGAGTGTTAGTTTGGGGTAATCAGTCCCTCAGCCACAAATTGATGTGCTCAGTCCATCAGTCTTGAGTTCTGTCAAGATTGAGGGACTGAACACATCAACTCAAGGCTGAGGGACTGATTACCTCAAACTCCTACTCTTTTTTTCACCTTTTTTTGCACTGAACTGAAGAAGCCAGTGTGTGTGGCAAAATGTTTCCAGAATAAAGATACCCAAGTGTTAAAAGTGTCTCGTTTATCAACGTGACAGTTCTGTAAAGCATATATTCACATTCTACTTCCTGATGGGCACGAGTCTGATAGTAAACACCTGTCTGCCCTCCCTGATTTCTGTGTTTTAAGTATCAGTTAATACTTATAGACTACTAAGTCTAAACAGGTGAAGAGTGGTAGAATACAGATATTCAATATTTCACTCTATTATTAATATAAGGTATTACAATTTATGATACAAACATAATTTTTTAAGTTTGTAATAATGGCTTAATAGTTAAATTCAAATTGAATTTGGTTTAGCATAGTGTGGGTATGGTTGTTATTGAGAGATGAGATGATTTTTGAGTATAGTCCTAAATTGATTTATGGGCAGGGGTCCTTTTGCTCTTTCAGGCAGAGAGTTCCAGATCTTCCTGGAGTTTACCTGGAGAGAGTTCCGGGGGTCAACGCCCCCGTGGCCCGGTCTGTGACCAGGCCTCCTGGTGGATCAAAGCCTGATCAACCAGGCTGTTACTGCTGGCTACACGCAAACCAACGTACGAGCCACAGCCCGGCTGGTCAGGAACCGACTTTAGGTGTTTGTCCAGTGCCAGCTTGAAGACTGCCAGGGGTCTGTTGGTAATCCCCCTTATGTGTGCTGGGAGGCAGTTGAACAGTCTCGGGCCCCTGACACTTATTGTATGGTCTCTTAACGTGCTAGTGACACCCCTGCTTTTCATTGGGGGGATGTTGCATCGTCTGCCAAGTCTTTTGCTTTCGTAGTGAGTGACTTTCGTGTGCAAGTTCGGTACTAGTCCCTCTAGGATTTTCCAGGTGTATATAATCATGTATCTCTCCCGCCTGTGTTCCAGGGAATACAGGTTCAGGAACCTCAAGCGCTCCCAGTAATTTAGGTGTTTTATCTCCGTTATGCGCGCCGTGAATTATTATTATTATAATCAAGGGGGAAGCGCTAAACCCGGAGGATTATACAGCGTCTGGGGGGGGGGGATGTGGAAGGCATTCAGGCTTAATTCGGGGAACTGGAGCACAGATCCAATTCCCTAAATCAAGAGCCCCTTACCAACATGAGGGGTGCGCGCCGTGAAGGTTCTCTGTACATTTTCTAGGTCAGCAATTTCACCTGCCTTGAAAGGTGCTGTTAGTGTGCAGCAATATTCCAGCCTAGATAGAACAAGTGACCTGAAGAGTGTCATCATGGGCTTGGCCTCTCTAGTTTTGAAGGTTCTCATTATCCATCCTGTCATTTTTCTAGCAGATGCGATCGATACAATGTTATGGTCCTTGAAGGTGAAATCCTCCGACATGATCACTCCCAGGTCTTTGACGTTGGTGTTTCACTCTATTTTGTGGCCAGAATTTGTTTTGTACTCTGATGAAGATTTAATTTCCTCGTGTTTACCATATCTGAGTAATTGAAATTTCTCATCGTTGAACTTCATATTGTTTTCTGCAGCCCACTGAAAGATTTGGTTGATGTCCGCCTGGAGCCTTGCAGTGTCTGCAATGGAAGACACTGTCATGCAGATTCGGGTGTCATCTGCAAAGGAAGACACGATGCTGTGGCTGACATCCTTGTCTATGTCGGATATGAGGATGAGGAACAAGATGGGAGCGAGTACTGTGCCTTGTGGAACAGAGCTTTTCACCGTAGCTGCCTCGGACTTTATTCGGGCCCTTTATGTGCATTGCATTTTTGCAGTGTGAGGCGGACACAAGGAATGTCAAAAAGTGTTCTGTGCCTCGTGTTATGCCTGTGTGTTCTGTTGAAGCTGTCTAGAAGTTTGAGTGGAGAGTTGATATTGGAATTTAACCCGTAAACGGTCCAAACGTATATATACGTTTTTTCAACATTTGAATGTATGTAAAAAAAGGTAGATCTTTTTTTTTTTTACATTTGAAAATGTGTAAAAAAACTTTGATCTACTTTTTTTTTTTTTATATTTGAAAATATGTAAAAAAAACGTAGATCTACTTTTGGAGCACTACACATGTGAACGTAGATCTGCTTGGACCGTTTACGGGTTAATGTTCTGTATATAAAGTAGGCACAATAATAAGTGTGTATATTATGTATATTAAGTATATGTATTATGTATATTATGTATGTATTATGTATGTATTATGTATTATGTATGTATTATGTATTATGTATTATGTATATTAAGTAAGTTCATGTGAACGTAGATCTGATTGGACCGTTTACGGGTTAATGTTCTGTATATAAAGTAGGCACAATAATAAGTGTGTATATTACGTATATTAAGTAAGTTCATGCTTTTAAAGAGTGGTGGGGTGTGTTGTCTGGCTAATAATAATAATAATATCTTTTTTCTGCCACCACTCCACATTAGATCGATTGCTAGCGCACTCAGCTCGCACACTGAAGTCCGGATTTCGAATCTCCAATACGGCTAGAAAACACTAGGGACGTGTTTCCGTAAGACATCTGCTGTCCCTGTTCACCCAACAGTGTAAAATGGATACCTGGGTGTTAGTGGGCTGGTGTCGGTCGCATCCTGGGACAAAGCTGACCAAATTTGCCCAAAATGCTGTGCGTAACAAGCGGCTTTCTATATAATAATAATAATAAATTTATTTTGACACAATACATGGTTGTACAAAGGAATATAATAGTTGTGTACATGTTAAAAGCCCTTTGTATGCAGAACATTTCAGGCAAACTTAAAATTAACTTAAGATTAATAAGGTAATAACAGATTAAATGGTCATTAGATGAGTTGCAGTGAGTACAAGATAATTGAGTATTAAGAGGTAATGCTATAGGGCTTTAATAAGTCTAGTAGGGAAGTTTAGTATAGAATAATTACAGTTTTGAATTATTTTATAAAATTACAATATTATAATGGAACAATTTAAACAATTTACAATATGTATAAAGTATTACAATTGAGTATTTAAAACGATGAAATTTGAACATTCTAATTTTGAAGTAATTACAGTATTACAACAGAGCAATTTTAAAAATTTACAATATTAAGTATTACAATTTAGTATTCAAAACAATGAAATTTGAACATCCTAATTTTGAAGTAATGAGTACATGGTTGAGCAATCCTCAGCACAATATAATGAAATTGAGACATTATTAGTAATTTTTTGTGTGGGTTTTGAGTAACTGGTAGGTATTAAGTACAATTTAAATGTCTGGTTAATTTTGGGCGATGAGGAGATTTCTAAGTAGTGTCTTAAACTGATCTGATGGCAGCAGGGGTCCTTTAGTGTGTTCTGGTAATTAATTCCAGATCTTCGGGCGCTTTACGTGCATGAATATGAATGTCATTGATGTCAAGTAAGCCTGTATACTTTGTACATGTACAGTGGACCCCCGGTTAACGATATTTTTTCACTCCAGAAGTATGTTCAGGTGCCAGTACTGACCGAATTTGTTCCCATAAGGAATATTGTGAAGTAGATTAGTCCATTCCATTCCCCCAAACACACACGTACAAACGCACTTACATAAATACACTTACATAATTGGTCGCATTCGGAGGTGATCGTTATGCGGGGGTCCACTGTACTTTTAGAAATAAAGATATTATTATTATTATTATTATTATTATTATTATTATTATTAGCTGATGAAGCAATTCATTAAGACCTTGGCCCAAGATGGCAATTGCTTCAAATACATTTGTAAAGTATTTCCTAGACTATGTATGGAAAAACTGAAAGTTGGACTCTTCAATGGTCCTCAAATTTGAAAGCTTATCAAGGATTCTAATTTCACACAATGTATGAATTGTGTTGAAGCTTCTGCATGGTGCAGCTATGTGTCAGTTGTCAAGAACTTCTCGGGTAATCATAAAGCAGAGAATTATGAAGAACTGCTGCAAAACATGCTGACAAGCTTTAAGAATTTAGGTACTAATATGAGCACAAAAGTACACTTTCTCCATAGCCACCTTGATAGATTTACACATAATCTTGGTGAGGTCAGTGAGGAACAAGTTGAGAGGTTCCAGCAAGATATAAAGGTGATGGAGGAAAGGTATCAAGGCAGACGAGACACACATGATGGCAGACTATTGCTGGAGCCTCCAACGGGATTGTGCTGATGACCAACACAGAAGAAAATCATATAAATAAAGTTTCCATATACAGAATTAGTGGTATCTGAATTATCTTACTATGTTAACCTGTTATTAAATAGAATGAAGTGCTAGTATGTATTACAGGATTTGACTTTTGCATGATCTATAAAATAATTTCAACGCAATTTTGTCAGTTAGACCTGCCTAATCAATGTATTTTTCTCATCTTTTATGTTTTTCAATGTGATACCAAATTTATTAAAAACTAGAGCCAATCAAACAAAACCAATGATATATTTGGGATCAGCACCACAAACTTACCCTAAAATCGGTGTAATATCATTGGCCAGAAAATGAGTGTTGACCAATGAATGTATTAAGTCTAGGATTATATAATCTACTAAGTGCTGGGACTGTTAATGTCACAGATCATTTGGGGAATGGATAGTAATGGGATTGATTGGAATAGGGAAAGGTGACTCCAATTTACCAGATCCAGAGCCCTTTACCAGCATGTTGTTGCTGTGAATGTGATATGAAGGAAACATGAAGGAAGAAATGCAATTCTGCTGTACACAGCAGATGAATATCCCTGCTGGAAGTTAGGGATGTCAGTCTGAACCTTCTTTAATTTACATAATTTCACTAGATCCTTCATCAGTAAGCCACGAGTGTTGTAAGAGGTGACCTAAATCCTGGGAGCACAGGGATAGTGACCCCTTCTCCTGTATAAATTACTACACAGTGCTTCGTGAACTAGCTAGGTGAGTGAGGACTCTCATCTAGGTAGTCCATGCGTCGCAGCTGTCCAGGTGAATGCTATTACTGGGCACAGATTTGTGTGTGTCCTCCTCAGTAATAACTTCTACCTGGTCTTGTTGTGTGTATATTTCTTGTACATATTTTTTGTCTAAGGGCAAAGTGTGATGTAAATATTCTGCAGAGAATTTGGAGTGTGGAAATTAGGTGTGGAGTTACTAAAATTATTAGTCAGAGGGCTGAAAAGAGGTTGTTGGGGTGGTTTGGTCATTTCGAGAGAATGGATCAAAGTAGAATGAATTGGAGAGCGTATAAATCTGTAGGGGAAGGAAGGCAGGGTAGGGGTCGTCCTCAGAAAGGTTGGAGGGAGCGGTTAAGGAGGTTTTGTGGGTGAGAGGCTTGGACTTCCAGCATGTGTGAGTGTGTTAGATAGGAGTGAATGGAGATGAATGGTTTTTGGGACCTGACGAGCTGTTGGAGTGTGAGCAGGGTAATATTTAGTGAAGGGATTCAGAGAAACCGGTTATTTTTATATAGCCGGACTTGAGTACTGGAAATGGGAAGTACAACGCCTGCACTTTAAAGAAAGGGTTTGGGATATTGGCAGTTTGTAGGGGTATGCTATATATCTTTATACACCTACCATCCGACACGACCTGCTTGACATACGACCATTCGACTTACGACCTTGTTTTCTATGCCAAATTTCTGGGAAATAAACAACTGTTTGTGTTGTACACAGTGTTTATCATAAACCTTACAGTATAAAATACAGTACTAACAACATAAAAAGTAAAGTAAAAAATGAAATACCAAAATAAAACAATAAAATAAAGTCATTACAAAAATGTGATGTTGATATTCAGTGGTAAGGTTCGACTTACGTCCATTTCGACTTACGATTGGTTTGTCAGAACCGAACTCGGTCGTAAGTCGGATGGTACCTGTATATGCTTCTAAACTGTTGTATCTGGGTATCTCTGCAAAGACAGTGATTGTGTGTGAGTGAGGTGAAAGTGTTGAATGATGAAAGAATTTTCTTTTTGGGGAATTTCTTTCTTTTTGGGTCACCCTGCCTCGGTGGGAGACAGCTGGTGAGCTGAAAAAATTCATTAGCACAATTAAAAAAATATTTCAAGTTTACCATACCCCCGGCTGGGATTGAACCCGCGGTCATAGAGTCTCAAAACTCCAGCCCATCTCGTTAGCCACTAGACCAGCTAGCCACAATAAGATTCATCCAACTAGGTATATTTCTACACCATAGGAAGGTTAGCACAGGCACCTCTGTGGTCACAGAGGTGCCTGTGCTAACCTTCCTATGGTGTAGAAATATACCTAGTTGGATGAATCTTATCGTGGCTAGTTGGTCTAGTGGCTAACACGACGGTCTGGAGTTTTGAGACTCTCTGACCGCGGGTTCAATCCCGGCCGGGGGTATGGTTTGTTTGCAATCGTGTCATTACGATTTCTTGAGTCATTTCAAGTTTACTATATAACAGTAATATAAAAGTAAACAGTTAATACTAAAGGCCATTTCATAGTAAAAGTTCTATGTCCTCCTTCAATTTATTTTATGTGAATTTGGTATTACATGAGGCCCCATTTCTATCAGTAATTTCTTATGTGCAATATATATCTTTGTAGTACACAGTGTTGAGTAAAAATTTTATTAAAGATTCTTTTTATGATGAATTAAGTGTTGATGAATGAAGTAGAGCAATTATCATGGGCCTGGAGCACACCTGCTGTACAAAGCCAGGGACACCTGTACTCTACAAGTATGTAATGTTATTTATCGCTCATTTTCCGTAAGAAAGCAATTCCCTTACTAACTGCCTCCTCCACGGCTGAGAAGTTGGGTTTAGCATTATAATGTCTGCCCCTGTGACTTGTAGGTCCGTAGTACTCATATGTAGATGGAGGTGCAAATTCACTCTGTCTCTCTTCACTGTGATAGTCTGTCTTGTTGTCATCTTGGGTAGTGTTTGCAGGATTTGAATCTTGTGGTTGATCATAGTTTAACCAGTTTTCTGGTTGTGAATCAAGAGATTTGGAGGAATATTCATGGGATGTACTGAATGAGGGGCGAAATCCATGTGACTTTTGCTGTCTGCCTTTAAATTTTTTATTGGAGCTATAGGAAGACGGTGGAGCAAATTCATTATTTCTCTGATTTCTTTGACGATTGACCCATTCTTCTTGTGTCAGAGTTGTTGATACCCCTTCCTTTCCTACATCCCATTCTCTAACAGGTTTCTTGTCTTCAGATTTTTCTTCTGGTATTGCTAATGGTGGTGGTGGTGGTGGTGGAGGGCCAATCAAATTATTGTCTTCGTCATCTGAGACAGGTGGCGTCTTCAGTGTATCATCTGTAAATTGTGGAAAAATACATGAAAATGACTGCATTTTTAAAAAAACATAAATGTATATAAAATACACTGATAACCAGCACATAGCACAAAGAAGCTTATGACAATATTTCAATCTGACTTGGACCATTAACAGGTCGTGTGTGCAGGTTATGTGTGTACTGTTCCAGTCACGGTATTGTGCCATTCTATTCTTTAATGTGTGTAAATCCCTTCCCATGTATAAATTAATAAATGTGAAAAAAAGAAACACTTGTTTCTTCTTTTTTGGGTCACCATGCCTCAGTGGGACATGGCTCGGTTAAAAAAAATGTGGGTAAACGAATAAAAGAACTCAAATATTTATGTCTTGCCTGATTGTTTTTATTTATAGTTACTTATGTCCTAGGTAGTTACTTATGTCCTAGGTAGTTACTTATGTCCTAGGTAGTTACTTATGTCCTAGGTAGTTACTTATGTCCTAGGTAGCAGGTTGGTAGACAGCAACTACCCAGGGAGGTACTACTGTCCTGCCAAGTGAGTGTAAAATGAAAGCCTGTAATTGTTTTACATGATGGTAGGATTGCTGGTGTCCTTTTTTCTGTCTCATGAACATGCAAGATTTCAGGTACCTGCCTGGAGTCCACCTGGAGGGTATTCCAGGGATCAATGCCCCCGCGGCCCAGTCCAAGACCAGGCCTCCTAGTGGATCAGGGCCTGATCAACCAGGCTGTTACTGCTGGCCGCACGTAGTCCAATGTACGAACCACAGCCCGGCTGATCTGGCACCGACTTCAAGTATCTGTCCAGCTCCCTCTTCAAGGCAGCCAGGGCCCTATTGGTATTTCCCCTTATGCATGGTGGGAGGCTGTTGAACAGTCTTGGGTCCCAGACACTTATGGTGTTTTCTCTTAGTGTACCAATGGTGCCCCTGCTTTTCACTGCTGGGTATTTTGCACCACCTGCCCAGTCTTTTACTTTTGTAGGGAGTGATTTCTGTGTGCAGATTTGGGACCATTCCTTCTAGGATTTTCCAAGTGTAGATTATGATATATCTCTCTCACCTGCGTTCCAATGAGTACAAGTCAAGTGCTTCCAAGCATTCCCAGTAGTTGAGGTATTTGATAGAACATATGCAGTAAATGCTCTCTGAACACACTCTAGATCTGCAATTTCACCTACATTGAACAGAGATGTTAATGAACAGCAATATTCCAGCTTAGAGAGAACAAGTGATTTGAAAAGGATCATCACTGGCTTGGCATCTCTTGTTTTGAACATATTTACTACCCATCCTATCATTTTCTTTGCAGTTGTGATCACGGCATTGTTATGATCCATGAAAGTGAGATCCTCAGATATTACCACTCCCAGGTCCCTCACATTACTTTTCCACTCATCAGAGTTTGTAGTATACTGTGGACCCCCGCCTTACGATGGCATCGCGTTACATTAAATCCGCCATGCAATACATTACATTCTAATGCAAAAATTTTGCCTCGCCTCACGCAATTCGTCTGGGACGCATCCCACACGTGGCCTCAGCTGGCCCGTGGGTGCCAGTGTTTACAAGCCAGCCAGTGCGGTCGCATCTAAGCATACATTCGGTACATTTCACCTTATCCCAGTGTTTTTTGTGCTTGTAACTACAAAATAAGTCACCATGGGCCCCAAGAAAGCTTCTAGTGCCAACCCTGTGGTAAAAAAGGTGAAAATTACTATGGAAATGAAGATAGAGATAATTGTTAAGTATGAAAGTGGAGTGCGTGTCTCGGAGCTGGCCAGGTTGTATACCAAACCCCAATCAACCATCGCTACTATCGTGGCTGTTCTTGCAAAAGGTGAAAGTTTGTTTTTGAAACAGAGATCGCAAGTACTCAAAGATGTTGAGAGGCTGTTATTGGTGTGGATAAACGAAAACAGATAGCAGGAGATACCATCTCTCAAGCGTTCATATGTGAAAAGGCTAGGAAGTTGCATGAGGATTTAATTAGAAAAATGCCTGCAATTAGTGGTGATGTGAGTGAATTTAAGGCCAGCAAAGGTTGGTTTGAGAGATTTAAGAATCGTAGTGGCATACATAGTGTGATAAGACACGGTGAGGCTGCCAGTTCAGACCACAAAGCGGCTGAAAAATATGTGCAGCAATTCAAGGAGTACAAAGAGGCTAAAGGATTGAAACCTGAACAAGTGTTTAATTGTGACTAAACAGGCCTGTTTTGGAACTAAATGCCAAACAGGACCTACATTACTCAGGAGGAAAAGGCACTCCCAGGACATACACCTATGAAAGACAGGCTTACTCTCATGATGTGTGCTAATGCTAGTGGTGATTGCAAAGTGAGGCCTTTATTGGTGTATCACTCTGAAACTCCCAGAGCGTTCAGGCAAAACAATGTCGTCAAGGCTAATTCGTGTGTGCTGTGGAGGGCAAACAGTAAGACATGGGTCACTAGGGACTTTTTCTATGACTGGTTACACCATGCATTTGCCCCCACTGTGAAAAATTACCTAATGGAAAATAAATTGGACCTTAAGTGCCTCCTAGTCATCATTCAGAGTCGGCAGAACAACTTTCTGGGGACATGAGCTTCATTAACCCTTTCAGGGTCCAAGGCCCAAATCTGGAGTCACGCACCAGTGTCCAAGAATTTTCAAAAAAAAAATTTGTTATTTTTTCTTATGAAATCGTAGAGAATCTTTTTGTGAAGGTAATAAAACAAAAAGTACGAAATTTGGTGGAAAATTGACGAAATTATGCTCTCGCGAATTTTGATGTGTCAGCGACATTTACGAATCGGCGATTTTGCCGACTTTGACTCCCATTTTAGGCCAATTACATTATTCCAATCAACCAAATTCTTAGCTATTTCACTAGTATTACTTCTATTCTATCGATTGAGCACAAGAAATCGCCAAGTCAACTGTTTCAACTACAAAATAAAGTGATCGGAAATTGTTAATTTGGCCAATTTAACACAAAGTTCAAAATATTCCAATTTCAAAATAGGGTCCAGAATGAACAATGTAGGCATTCCTGGCACTAAACTAACATTTCCTCTGTTCATTAGTTATGTTTTGAGGCTTTACAAATAAATTCCATTTTGATTTTTTATTCACATAATGAATTTTTATTCACACCAAAAAATAGAAGATTTACTGTTATGCAATACTGTAATAATTGTATAAATATCATCACCATATTTGTGAATGTATATTAGACCCACCAGCTGACGTGTATTAGATGTGTGAGGTCGTTTGTTTACTCTTGAATATCGGCAAAAATTTAACATTTCCGCTACTTTGAGCTCAGTTTCAAGCCATTTCCAGTGCTAAAACCAATCAAAATCATCTCTATTTCTGTAATATGTCTTCCATTCTATCAAATGAGACCAAGAAATCGCAAATACAACTATAAAAAACATACGAAAAAACACTGCAAAGTTGCTGTTTTAATCGAAAAATCATGATTTCATTTTTTTTCTCTCATTATACACAGTGTGTTGCAGGATCTGTTTTATGTGGTGCACACATACCACATAGATGTATTCTCTCATATCTAGGCCCAAATGTACCACTCACAGTTTATCAGAGTGAGCTGAGCTCATGGCGTAGATCTACGGTTTGGACCCTGAACGTAAAGCCGTAGATCTACGGGACGGACCCTGAAAGGGTTAAGATCAAGTTTTTACCTCCTAATACCACTCCTCTCCTGCAGCCCATGGACCAGCAGGTCATTTCAAACTTCAAAAAACTCTACACAAAAGCTGTTTCAAAAGTTCTCTGAAGTGACCTCAGACACTCGACTGACTCTAAGAGAGTTTTGGAAAGATCACTTTAGTATCCTCAGTTGTGTAAACTTTATAGTTAAGGTTTGGGAGGGAGTGACTAAGAGGACCTTGAGCTCTGCTTGGGAGAAACTGTGGCCAGAATGTGTAGACCAAAGGGATTTTGAAGGGTTTGAGGCTAACCCTGAAAAGCATATGCCAGTTGTGGAATCAACTGTGGCATTGGGGAAGTCCTTGGGGTTGGAGGTTAGTGGGGAGGATGTGGAAGAGTTGGTGGAGGAGGACAATGAAGAACTAACCACTGATGATCTGCAAGATCATCTTCAACAGCAAGAGGCCAGACCTGAGGAAACTGCTTCAGAGGAGGGGAGAGAGAAATTGAAGAAGTTGTCTACTTCAAAGATTAAGGAAATTTGTGCAAAGTGGCTTGAAGTGCAAACCTTTATGGATGAAAATCACCCTCAGACAGCTACTGCAAGCCATACTGGTGACTATTACAATGACAATGTTGTGAACCACTTTAGACAAATCATGAAGGAACGAGAGGTACAGAGCTCTGTGGACTGATTTGTTGTGCGACAGAGGTCCAGTGACTCAAGCTGGTCCTAGTGGCATTAAAAGAAGAAGGGATGTAACCCTGGAAAAGGACTTGCTACCTCAAGTCCTAATGGAAGGGGATTCCCCTTCTAAACAATAACAACTTCCACACTCTCCCCTCCTCCCATCCCATCAATCATCACCAGATCTTCAATAAAGGTAAGTGTCATGTATTCTATTCTTAGTAGAGTATTAACTGTGCATGTCTTCTTCAGTTTGTGTGTATTAAAATTAATATTTCATGTGGTAAAAAATTTTTTTTTCATACTTTTGGGTGTCTTGCATGGATTAATTTGATTTCCATTATTTCTTATGGGGAAAATTAATTCGCCATATGATAATTTCGGCATACGATGAGCTCTCAGGAACGGATTAATATCGTAAGGCGGGGGTCCACTGTACTCAATTCTAGTTATTATCTCCAGTTTTCCATAACGGAGTAGTTGGAATTTGTCTCCAATGAGCATCACATGGTTTTCCGCTGCCCATTGGAAAACTTGGTTTATTTCTTCTTGGAGGTTAACCGTGTCCTCAATAGGTGACAGTCTCATGCTGATCCAAGTATCATCTGCAAAGGATGACACAGTGCTGTGGATTACATCTCTGTCTATGTCTGATATGAGGATGAGGAACAAGATGAATGCGAGTACTGTACCTTGTGGAACAGCTTTTCACTGTGGCAGCCTCCAATTTAACTCTGTTGACCACTACTCTTTGTGTTCGAATGGTTAGAAAGTCAAAGATCCATCTCTCCACTTTGCCAGTTATTCCTTTAGCATGTATTTTATGCGCTATCACGCTGTGATCGCACTTGTCAAATGCTTTTGCAAAGTCTATGTATATTACATCTGCATTCTGTGTTTCTTCCAGTGCATCCAAGACTATATCATAGTGATCCAGTAGTTGTGAGAGGCAGGAGCGACCTGCTCTGAACTCATGTTGCCCTGGATTGTGCGGTTTTTGGGAATCCAAGTGGTTTGCTATCCTGCTTCTTAGCACTCTTTCAAAGATTTTTATGATTTGGGACGTTAGAGTTAGAGCTATTGGTCTAGTTCTTAGCTAATGCTTTGCTGCCAGCATAAACAAAGCCACATTGATGATGTGTCAACCACTCCTTCGTATTTTTGTACAATTTCCTTCTTCAATTCTATCGTATTTATTATTATAATTACTACTATTGTTATTATTAGCAGTAGCAGAAATGTTGATTCTTTGCTGTGTTCAAGAGTCAACACATGATGTCACCGTCCAATACCTGTCTGAATAGCCATTCCAATATGCAGTCATGAATGGGTTTACATTATTTATACTGTAGTTTAATAGCAAATAATGAACAAACAAAACATTCACCACACTGGTGGGAGGGCTGGCTGCCAGTTGGGGGGGGTCGGAGGGAGGGTAGTAGGGACTCGCAGTGGTTGAGGAAGTTGAGGCAGCGGTGAAGGCAGTGGTATTTAATAACATACATGTTATTAAACCATAACATGTATGTATTTAGTACAATTTACGACATTTTCATGTATTTTATGATTGTTCATGGTTCAACAAGTTAAGGAAGAAGTATTGTATTATATTTCCCTACAATATATTGGGACACCAAACATTCGTGATTTTTCAACATTCGCGAGGCTCTTGATCCCCTAACCCTCGCGAATGTTGAGGGAGACCTGTACATCATAATTTGTGAGTTTAGCAATGTGAATGCTTTTGTTTTGATGCTTGGAAAAGCACAGGCTGCATGTGATCCTGGATTTCCTTCCAAGGGTTTTTTTACATTTCCCACAGGTATGCTGTACTGACATCCTGCCCGTATCCTACTTCACTCTGTATGCCATGAAAAGAACTGATTTCCACTTTACCTTTCTCTGCACTGGTGACGGTCACACTAGGTCACACTACACATGCATGAACAAGCATATACATATATACACACCCCTCTGGATTTTCTTCTATTTTTCTTACTAGTTCTTGTTCTTGTTTAATTCCTCTTATCTCCATGGGGAAGTGGGACAGAATTCTTTCTCCATAAGTCATGCATGTCGTAAGAGGGGACTAATATGCCAGGAGCAAGGGGCTAGTAACCCCTTCTCCTGTATATACAGTGGACGCCCGGTTTACGATATTATTTCATTCCAGAAGTATGTTCAGGTGCCAGTACTGACCGAATTTGTTCCCATAAGGAATATTGTGAATTAGATTAGTCCATTTCAGACCCCCAAACATACACATACAAATGCACTTACATAATTGGTCGCATTAGGAGCTGATCGTAAACCGGGGGTCCACTGTATTACTAAATTTTAAAAGAGAAACTTTTGTTTGTTTTTTTGGGGCTACCCTGCTTCAGTGGGATATGGCCACCATGTGTTAATGCAACTGCTTCAGTGGGATATGGCCACCATGTGTTAATGCAACTGCTTCAGTGGGATATGGCCACCATGTGTTAATGCAACTGCTTCAGTGGGATATGGCCACCATGTGTTAATGCAACTGCTTCAGTGGGATATGGCCACCATGTGTTAATGCAACTGCTTCAGTGGGATATGGCCACCATGTGTTAATGCAACTGCTTCAGTGGGATATGGCCACCATGTGTTAATGCAACTGCTTCAGTGGGATATGGCCACCATGTGTTAATGCAACTGCCTCCCTTGCAGTTTTTATATGCATTTTATAATGTTCTTAAAATTTTTGATAAAATAAATACTAGAGGTGCTTTTTTAGGCATTCTATATCATGAATATATTGTAAAATAAACAGTGAGGTATATTCACAGCAATATCTGTAAAAATTTAATGGATCAATTTATGACAATTATTT
Source organism: Cherax quadricarinatus (assembly GCF_038502225.1). Taxonomy (NCBI): domain Eukaryota; kingdom Metazoa; phylum Arthropoda; class Malacostraca; order Decapoda; family Parastacidae; genus Cherax; species Cherax quadricarinatus. The sequence goes on from NC_091366.1 coordinate 17,546,187, forward strand.
AAAAATACCTTTAATGGGCAACCCCATCTTGAGTCTCTTCCTCTGGCGAACTTTTTCAAGCCTCGACTGTAACATCTTTTGCTGTTTAGCTGCACCAGCAGCTTTTGCAGCCTCCTTTTGCTGTGTCTCCCTTCGCAGCTCTTTTAGTAAATCCATTTGCTCCTGTCTCTCTTTCTCATCACTGGAGAATTTCATGAAGCCGGCGCCGTGTGTTCGTGCCTCTGTTGGACAAATATTTTTATAGTTATTTTTTCATTATTCAATAATCTTACACAGCATTTACTTCAGTAATATAATGATTAAACAGCTAAGGTATTCAATAAATTCATACAGCTAGGGCTAGATTAGTGTAAATAATGAATCCCGTCGAGCAGTCTCATTATTCAAATTTGTACTATTCGAATTATATGTAATTTTTGCACATAATACAGGGAATCTTTAACTTAAGAACATGTTGGGGACCTTCTGTATTGTGTATAATAATGATATTACACAATAATGATATAATAATGATATTATACACAATAATGATATAATAATGATATTACACATGATAATGATATAATAATAATATTACACATGATAATGATATAATAATGATATTACACACGATAATGATATAATGATATTACACATGATAATGATATAATAATGATATTACACATGATAATGATATAATAATAATATTACACATGATAATGATATAATGATATTACACATGATAATGATATAATAATGATATTACACATGATAATGATATAATAATGATATTACACATGATAATGATATAATGATATTACACATGATAATGATATAATAATGATATTACACATGATAATGATATAATAATGATATTACACATGATAATGATATAATAATGATATTACACATGATAATGATATAATGATATTACACATGATAATGATATAATGATATTACACATGATAATGATATAATAATGATATTACACATGATAATGATATAATAATGATATTACACATGATAATGATATAATAATGATATTACACATGATAATGATATAATAATGATATTACACATGATAATGATATAATGATATTACACATGATAATGATATAATGATATTACACATGATAATGATATAATAATGATATTACACATGATAATGATATAATAATGATATTACACATGATAATGATATAATAATGATATTACACACAATAATGATATAATAATAATATTACACACAATAATGATATAATAATGATATTACACACAATAATGATATAATAATAATATTACACACAATAATGATATAATAATGATATTACACATGATAATGATATAATAATGATATTACACACAATAATGATATAATAATAATATTACACACAATAATGATATAATAATGATATTACACACAATAATGATATAATAATAATATTACACACAATAATGATATAATAATGATATTACACACAATAATGATATAATAATAATATTACACATGACACGGAAGATTCTCAATATGTTTGTAAGTTGAGGACTCACTGTAATTTATTCTGGAGTAAATCACAATTTGCAGTATTCTACCTCACACTACTGGAGTTTACCTGGAGAGAGTTTCGGGGGTCAACGCCCCCGCGGCCCGGTCTGTGACCAGGCCTCCTGGTGGATCAGTGCCTGATCAACCAGGCTGTTGCTGCTGGCTGCACGCAAACCAACGTACGAGCCACAGCCCGGCTGATCAAGACACGACTGTGTTATTTACCTACCATCAAACAACAGATCTTGATAATGCAGGTTCTTCTTAAGGGCATTAACTTCTTCCACTGATTCCCACTTCTGTCGTTGAATCTGCCGACGAACGTCTTCAGAGAGGAGATCCGGTTGTTCCAAAGTGTCCTCCTATTGGATGACATTAAATGACATCATTATCGAGTTTTTATGTCCGTAATGCATAGATGTACGTACTAAACCTGAATAGGAAGTGCATCTGTCTCATGCTCAGTAAACGGAGGATCAAGCCTTCACCATGTCTTGCACTGAATGACCCCTATGGGTTTAGCACTTTAAATGAATTATTAAAAAAAATGATGCAGCATCTTGATGAGATGGAAAAATAAAACACAAATACAGTGGACCCCCGGTTAACGATATTTTTTCACTCCATAAGTATGTTCAGGTGCCAGTACTGACCGAATTTGTTCCCATAAGGAATATTGTGAAGTAGATTAGTCCATTTCAGACCCCCAAACATACACGTACAAACGCACTTACATAAATACACTTACATAATTGGTCGCATTCGGAGGTGATCGTTATGCGGGGGTCCACTGTACAGTATAATGCGATTCTTTAATGAGTACGTTTCTCCCATACAGCGGACTTTATCAAGTAACAAAATATCTATTTTTGCATCGTGTTGATATTTTATACCATTTATCTTCTTGATGAGTTATTAAGCTCAGGCTTCAGAAAGTACTATTATCACAGGTATCATAAAGCTCTAAGGTAATGGCAAGTAATCTTTTTAATTCAAGGAAGTGGATGCTAGTTCCAGTTCCTTAAATCAGAAATCCTTCATAGGAACCAAACAGTACCTGATCAGCCAGGTTGTGGTTCGTACATTGGTTTACATGTAGCTAGCAGTAACAGCCAGGTTCATCAGACCCTGATCCAAGACTGGGCCTGGTCTCAGACTGGGTCACGGGGGTGTTGACCCCCAAAACCCTCTCCAGCTATACTCAAGGTAGATATAAGTAATTGACGTTTTTGCGTTATCCTAGGTAATTTACACATATGTTACTAGGTATGACATTTGTTTTTTATGTGTACTAAACTGTAAGTAAATAAACTTAACATATTTTCTGGCATATAAGGCATACAAGATGTGAAGAAGGAAATAATACAGAAGTATGAGAGTGGTGTGAGACTTGTTGAGCTTGCCAGGATGTATGGGAAAAACAAGTCGACCATCGGTTCTATCCTGGCAAAGAAAGAACAAATCAAGGAAGCTGATATTGCAAAATGTGTTAATATGTTAACCAAAAAAAGACCACAAACAATCGATCAGGTTCAGAAGTTGTTGCTGGTGTGGATCAAGGATAAAGAGATGGCAAGTGATAGTGTTTCAGAGACCATTATTTGCGAAAAGGCAAGGAAGTTGCATGTCGATCTGGTACAGAAAACTCCTGGAACCAGTGCTGATAGTGAATTTAACCCTTTCAGGGTTTTGGCCGTACTAGTACGGCTTAGGCGCAGGGGTTTTTGACGTACTAGTATGCATAAATTCTAGCGCCTTCAAATCTTGTGGGAAAAGGCTGGTAGGCCTAGATGTGAGAGAATGGGTCTGTGTGGTGGGTGTGCACAGCAGAAAAAAAATCTGAGACCCAGTGGTGCATTGTGGGAACGCTATTAGTACACCATTTCCACCATTCCTGGCGGTAAGAAGCTCCTCACTCCTCGGCGAATTGGGACACTTTTGTTCCCCAGTGACAGTTCGAATACAGATGGAAGTGCCAGTGAAGATGAGTTTCAAGGTTTTGGTGAGGTTTTGACTGAAACTAATTACCATAATATCGGTAATAGTGAGGAAAACCCAGATGACCCTCAGCCTTCCACCTCTGCTGCTGGGCTGTCTTGTTCACACTCAGTTGTACCAGAATCAAGGAGGAAACTCCTATTTTCCCAAATCCCAGACTCAGATGTGAGCATTTGTGATGACAGTGATAGTGATTATGAACTACAAGCTCTTCAAACTAGTTCCAGTAGTGATAGTGAAGTGCAATATTCCCCAGTGAAGTGTCAGTATATACGACGATATATGCACTCTGGTAGTGTGCCATATGCTATTCCAAGGGGAAGAAGTACATCTCGGAGTACATCCCGTGGCTGTACAACAGGAACAGACAGTGAAAATGAAGATGATAGTATTGCAATTGGGATGGAAAATGTGCAGGGTAGTGGTAGTGGTGGTGCTGGCCATGAGGCACCAGCTGCCACCCACGCCGCTGCCTCAGCTGATCTACAACAAAGGCCACCATCCCCCACCCACCCCCCACACCCACAACCACCTGTCAGTATCCAGTACCCACCAGCAAACCGCACCTGGGATTGGCAGGAAGCTGTCAATTTTGTTCCAAATCCCCACCAGTTTGATGACAGCCAAAGTGGAATACAGCCATGTTGTACACTGGGAAACAATGCCACTGAACTGGAATGTTTCCAGTTATTCTTTGACGAACCCCTGATGGAAAGTATTGTCATGGAAAGCAACACATACTACGAGTACACCATGGCAAACACAATATTTTCACCAAAATCACATCTACACCAGTGGAAGGAGACAACTGTGGCTGAGATGTATCTTTTCTTTGCCACAATAATGTTTATGCCACATGTGTATAAGCACAGTGTGAAATCATACTGGTCAACAGACCGCCTGATTGCAACCCCAGGTTTCAGTAATATAATGCCAGTGAATCGATTTGTGCTACTATTACATATGCTTCACTTCTCAGACAAAACCAGACCTGACAGAAACGACAGGTTATATAACATTAGGCATGTGTTTGTGTATCTGCAAGAGAAATTCAGTATGTATTTTTATCCCTTCAGGAAGCTTGTAACTGATGAGTCTTTCATTCTGTTCAAAGGAAGACTCTCTTTCAAGCAGTACATACCAAGCAAGAGGAAACGCTTTCGTATAAAGTTGTTTGTGATTTGTGATTGTTACAGTGGTCTGGTATTGGATATTATTGTGTACACTGGAAGTTATACATTGCAAAATACCAGGAAGTTATTGGGCATCTCTGGTGATGTGGTTAGAAGAATGATAGAACCATATCTTGGTAAGGGGCATATACAGTGGACCCCCGGTTAACGATATTTTTTCATTCCAGAAGTATGTTCAGGTGCCAGTACTGACCGAATTTGTTCCCATAAGGAATATTGTGAAGTAGATTAGTCCATTTCAGACCCCCAAACATATACATACAAACGCACTTACATAAATACACTTACATAATTGGTCACATTGGGAGGTGATCGTTAAGCTTGGGTCCACTGTATTGTATACAGATAACTGGTACACAAGCCCCTTACTCAGTGATTTTTTGCTAGTGAACATGACAGATGTGGCAAAGGTTGGTTTGAGAGATTTAAGAATCGTAGTGCCATACATAGTGTGATAAGGCATGGTGAGGCTGCCAGTTTGGACCACAAAGCGGCTGAAAAATTTTATTTTATTTTTATTATCACACTGGCCGATTCCCACCAAGGCAGGGTGGCCCGAAAAAGAAAAACTTTCACCATCATTCACTCCATCACTGTCTTGCCAGAAGGGTGCTTTACACTACAGTTTTTAAACTGCAACATTAACACCCCTCCTTCAGAGTGCAGGCACTGTACTTCCCATCTCCAGGACTCAAGTCAGGCCTGCCGGTTTCCCTGAACCCCTTCATAAATGTTACTTTGCTCACACTCCAACAGCACGTCAAGTATTAAAAACCATTCGTCTCCATTCACTCCTATCAAACACGCTCACGCACGCCTGCTGGAAGTCCAAGCCCCTCGCACACAAAACCTCCTTTACCCCCTCCCTCCAACCTTTCCTAGGCCGACCCCTACCCCGCCTTCCTTCCACTACAGACTGATACACTCTTGAAGTCATTCTGTTTCGCTCCATTCTCTCTACATGTCCGAACCACCTCAACAACCCTTCCTCAGCCCTCTGGACAACAGTTTTGGTAATCCCGCACCTCCTCCTAACTTCCAAACTACGAATTCTCTGCATTATATTCACACCACACATTGCCCTCAGACATGACATCTCCACTGCCTCCAGCCTTCTCCTCGCTGCAACATTCATCACCCATGCTTCACACCCATATAAGAGTGTTGGTAAAACTATACTCTCATACATTCCCCTCTTTGCCTCCAAGGACAAAGTTCTTTGTCTCCACAGACTCCTAAGTGCACCACTCACCCTTTTCCCCTCATCAATTCTATGATTCACCTCATCCTTCATAGACCCATCCGCTGACACGTCCACTCCCAAATATCTGAATACATTCACCTCCTCCATACTCTCTCCCTCCAATCTGATATCCAATCTTTCATCACCTAATATTTTTGTTATCCTCACAACCTTACTCTTTCCTGTATTCACTTTCAATTTTCTTCTTTTGCACACCCTACCAAATTCATCCACCAATCTCTGCAACTTCTCTTCAGAATCTCCCAAGAGCACAGTGTCATCAGCAAAGAGCAACTGTGACAACTCCCACTTTATGTGTGATTCCTTATCTTTTAACTCCACGCCTCTTGTCAAGACCCTCGCATTTACTTCTCTTACAACCCCATCTATAAATATATTAAACAACCACGGTGACATCACACATCCCTGTCTAACGCCTACTTTTACTGGGAAATAATTTCCCTCTTTCCTATGTACTCTAACTTGAGCCTCACTATCCTCGTAAAAACTCTTCACTGCTTTCAGTAACCTACCTCCTACACCATACACCTGCAACATCTGCCACATTGCCCCCCTATCCACCCTGTCATACGCCTTTTCCAAATCCATAAATGCCACAAAGACCTCTTTAGCCTTATCTAAATACTGTTCACTTATATGTTTCATTGTAAACACCTGGTCCACACACCCCCTACCTTTCCTAAAGCCTCCTTGTTCATCTGCTATCCTATTCTCAGTCTTACTTTTAATTCTTTCAATAATAACTCTACCATACACTTTACCAGGTATACTCAACAGACTTATCCCCCTATAATTTTTGCACTCTCTTTTGTCCCCTTTGCCTTTATACAAAGGAACTATGCATGCTCTCTGCCAATCCCTAGGTACCTTACCCTCTTCCATACATTTATTAAATAATTGCACCAACCACTCCAAAACTATATCCCCACCTGCTTTTAACATTTCTATCTTTATCCCATCAATCCCGGCTGCCTTACCCCCTTTCATTTTACCTACTGCCTCACGAACTTCCCCCACACTCACAACTGGCTCTTCCTCACTCCTACAAGATGTTATTCCTCCCTGCCCTATACACGAAATCACAGCTTCCCTATCTTCATCAACATTTAACAATTCCTCAAAATATTCCCTCCATCTTCCCAATACCCCTAACTCTCCATTTAATAACTCTCCTCTCCTATTTTTAACTGACAAATCCATTTGTTCTCTAGGCTTCCTTAACTTGCTAATCTCACTCCAAAACTTTTTCTTATTTTCAACAAAATTTGTTGATAACATCTCACCCACTCTCTCATTTGCTCTCTTTTTACATTGCTTCACCACTCTCTTAACCTCTCTCTTTTTCTCCATATACTCTTCCCTCCTTGCATCACTTCTACTTTGTAAAAACTTCTCATATGCTAACTTTTTCTCCCTTACTACTCTCTTTACATCATCATTCCACCAATCGCTCCTCTTCCCTCCTGCACCCACTTTCCTGTAACCACAAACTTCTGCTGAACACTCTAACACTACATTTTTAAACCTACCCCATACCTCTTCGACCCCATTGCCTATGCTCACATTAGCCCATGTATCCTCCAATAGCTGTTTATATCTTTCCCTAACTGCCTCCTCTTTTAGTTTATAAACCTTCACCTCTCTCTTCCCTGATGCTTCTATTCTCCTTGTATCCCATCTACCTTTTACTCTCAGTGTAGCTACAACTAGAAAGTGATCTGATATATCTGTGGCCCCTCTATAAACATGTACATCCTGAAGTCTACTCAACAGTCTTTTATCTACCAATACATAATCCAACAAACTCCTGTCATTTCGCCCTACATCATATCTTGTATACTTATTTATCCTCTTTTTCTTAAAATATGTATTACCTATAACTAAACCCCTTTCTATACAAAGTTCAATCAAAGGGCTCCCATTATCATTTACACCTGGCACCCCAAACTTACCTACCACACCCTCTCTAAAAGTTTCTCCTACTTTAGCATTCAGGTCCCCTACCACAATTACTCTCTCACTTGGTTCAAAGGCTCCTATACATTCACTTAACATCTCCCAAAATCTCTCTCTCTCCTCTGCATTCCTCTCTTCTCCAGGTGCATACACGCTTATTATGACCCACTTCTCGCATCCAACCTTTACTGTAATCCACATAATTCTTGCATTTACACATTCATATTCTCTTTTCTCCTTCCATAACTGATCATTCAACATTACTGCTACCCCTTCCTTTGCTCTAACTCTCTCAGATACTCCAGATTTAATCCCATTTATTTCCCCCCACCGAAACTCCCCTACCCCCTTCAGCTTTGTTTCGCTTAGGGCCAGGACATCCAACTTCTTTTCATTCATAACATCAGCAATCATCTGTTTCTTGTCATCTGCACTACATCCACGCACATTCAAGCATCCCAGTTTTATAAAGTTTTTCTTCTTCTCTTTTTTAGTAAATGTCTACAGGAGAAGGGGTTACTAGCCCATTGCTCCCGGCATTTTAGTCGCCTCATACAACACGCATGGCTTACGGAGGAAAGATTCTTTTCCACTTCCCCAAGGTTCTATCAAAGCTAAAACATTGGGTAGTTTCAAATTTAGGTTGGATAAATACATGAGTGAGAGGGGTTGGGTTTGAGTGGGACTTGCACATGAGTAAATGGAATTATTGAAGCTTATTGCTCGGGTAGCGTTTATTCTGTTAGTGGGTTGGATTTGTGAAGGACCTGCCAAGTATGGACCAACAGGCCTGTTGCAGTGTTCCTTCGTTCTTATGTTGAGTGGAACAATCTGCCTAGTATGGTTACTTGGATAGTTTCAAATTTGTGTTGGATAAATACATGAGTGAGAGGGGTTGGATGTGAGTGGGATCTGCACATGAATAAGTAGAATTATCAAAGCTTATTGCTTGGGTAGCATTGAAAATTGAGTTGGACAAATACTCTGTTAGTGGGATGAATTGTGAAGGACCTGCTTAGTATGGGCCAACAGGCCTGCTGCAGTGTATTATTATTAGTACATATGTATAATAATAATAATAATAATAATAATTATTATTATTATTATTTTTTTTTTTTTTCAACAAGTCGGCCGTCTCCCACCGAGGCAGGGTGACCCAAAAAAGAAAGAAAATACCCAAAAAGAAAATGCTTTCATCATCATTCAACACTTTCACCACACTCACACATAATCACTGTTTTTGCAGAGGTGCTCAGAATACAACAGTTTAGAAGCATACACGTATAAAGATACACAACATATCCCTCCAAACTGCCAATATCCCAAACTCCTCCTTTAAAGTGCAGGCATTGTACTTCCCATTTCCAGGACTCAAGTCCGACTATATGAAAATAACCGGTTTCCCTGAATCCCTTCACTAAATATTACCCTGCTCACACTCCAACAGATCGTCAGGTCCCAAGTACCATTCGTCTCCATTCACTCCTATCTAACACGCTCACGCACGCTTGCTGGAAGTCCAAGCCCCCTTGCCCACAAAACCTCCTTTACCCCCTCTCTCCAACCCTTTTGAGGACGACCCCTACCTCGCCTTCCTTCCCCTATAGATTTATATGCTTTCCATGTCATTCTACTTTGATCCATTCTCTCTAAATGACCAAACCACCTCAACAACCCCTCTTCTGCCCTCTGACTAATACTTTTATTAACTCCACACCTTTTTCTAATTTCCACACTCTGAATTTTCTGCATAATATTTACAACACACACTGCCCTTAGACAGGACATCTCCACTGCCTCCAACCATCTCCTCGCTGCTGCATTTACCACCCAAGCTTCACACCCATATAAGAGTGTTGGTACTACTATACTTTCATACATTCCCTTCTTTGCCTCCATAGATAACGTTTCTTGACTCCACATATACCTCAATGCACCACTCACCTTTTTTCCCTCATCAATTCTATGATTAACCTCATCCTTCATAAATCCATCCGCCAACACGTCAACTCCCAAGTATCTGAAAACATTCACTTCTTCCATACTCCTCCTCCCCAATTTGATATCCAATTTTTCTTTATCTAAATCATTTGATACCCTCATCGCCTTACTCTCTTCTATGTTCACTTTCAACTTTCTACCTTTACACACATTCCCAAACTCATCCACTAACCTTTGCAATTTTTCTTTAGAATCTCCCATAAGCACAGTATCATCAGCAAAAAGTAACTGTGTTAATTCCCATTTTGAATTTGATTCCCCATAATTTAATCCCACCCCTCTCCTGAACACCCTAGCATTTACTTCTTTTACAACCCCATCTATAAATATATTAAACAACCATGGTGACATTACACATCCCTGTCTAAGACCTACTTTTACCGGGAAGTAGTCTCCCTCTCTTCTACACACCCTAACCTGAGCCTCACTATCCTCATAAAAACTCTTTACAGCATTTAGTAACTTACCACCTATTCCATATACAGTGGACCCCCGCATACCGTTGGCATCACATACCGTTTATTCCGCATACCGCTCACTTTAATCGCAAAAATTTTGCCTCACATACCGCTCAAAAACCCGCTCACCGCTCTTCGTCCGAGACGCGTCCAATGTGCGCCTTAGCCAGCCTCACATGTTCCGCCGGTGGCATTGTTTACCAGCCAGCCTCCGCGGTAGCATCCAAGCATACAATCGTAACATTTCGTATTATTACTGTGTTTTTGGTGATTTTATCTGGAAAATAAGTGACCATGGGCCCCAAGAAAGCTTCTAGTGCCAACCCTACAGCAATAAGGGTGAGAATTACTATAGAGATGAAGAAAAAGATCATTGATAAGTATGAAAGTGGAGTGCGTGTCTCCGAGCTGGCCAGGTTGTATAATAAACCCCAATCAACCATCGCTACTATTGGTGGTACAGCTGCTGCTGCTGCACTGTCAGCTGCTGTTGCTGCTGTAGCATCATCTGCTGCTGCTGTAGCATCGTCTGCTGCTGCTGTAGCATCGTCTGCTGCTGCTGTAGCACTGTCAGCTGCTGCTGCTGCTGTAGCATCGTCTGCTGCTGCTGTAGCATCGTCTGCTGCTGCTGTAGCATCGTCTGCTGCTGCTGTAGCATCGTCTGCTGCTGCTGTAGCATTGTCTGCTGCTGCTGCTGCTGTAGCATCGTCTGCTGCTGCTGTAGCATCGTCTGCTGCTGCTGTAGCACTGTTGTTGGTGTGGCTTATTGAGAATATACCAAGAAACAATTAATCCCAGAGGATTTGCCACCCAGGATAACCCAAAAAAGTCAGTGTCATCGAAGACTGTCTAACTTATTTCCATTGGGGTCCTTAATCTTGTCTCCCAGGATGCAACCCACACCAGTCGACTAACACCCAGGTGAACAGGGAAAAATGCCTGGAACTAGTGCTCATATTGGTGAATTTAAAGCCAGCAAAGGTTGGTTTGAGAGATTTAAGAATCGTAGTGACATACACAGTGTGATAAGGCATGTTCTGGAAGAAAATACCAAACAGGACCTACAGTACTCAGGAGGAAAAGGCACTCCCAGGACACAGTGTCTCATCAGTCATTGCTGCATCTTCAATAAAGGTAAGTGTCATTTATTCTTCATTTAGTAGACTAGTACATGCACAATATATACTGTGCATGTACTACTCTACTATTGTGCATGTATCCTTCTCTTTGTGTGTAGGAAAATGTATATTTCACGTGGTAAAAAATTTTTTTTCATACTTTTGGGTGTCTTGCACGGATTAATTTGATTTCCATTATTTCTTATGGGGAAAATTCATTCGCATACCGATTATTTCGCATACCAATGAGCCCTCTTGCACGGATTAAAATCGGTATGCGGGGGTCCACTGTACTTGCAACATCTGCCACATTGCTCCCCTATCCACTCTATCATATGCCTTTTCTAAATCCATAAATGCAATAAAAACTTCCCTACCTTTATCTAAATACTGTTCACATATATGCTTCAATGTAAACACTTGATCTACACATCCCCTACCCACTCTGAAACCTCCTTGCTCATCCGCAATCCTACATTCTGTCTTACCTCTAATTCTTTCAATTATAACCCTACCGTACACTTTTCCTGGTATACTCAATAAACTTATTCCTCTATAATTTTTACAATCTCTTTTGTCCCCTTTCCCTTTATATAAAGGGACCATACATGCTCTCCGCCAATCCCTAGGTACCTTCCCCTCTTTCATACATTTATTAAATAAAAGTACCAACCAATCCAACACTATATCCCCCCCTGCTTTTAACATTTCTGTCATGATCCCATCAGTTCCAGCTGCTTTACCCCATTTCATTCTACGTAATGCCTCGTGTACCTCCCCCACACTTACATTCTGCTCTTCTTCACTCCTAAAAGATGGTATACCTCCCTGACCAGTGCATGAAATTACCGCCTCTCTTTCTTCCTCAACATTTAAAAGTTCCTCAAAATATTCTCGCCATCTACCTAATACCTCCCTCTCCCCATCTACTAACTCCCCTACTCTGTTTTTAACTGACAAATCCATACTTTCCCTAGGCTTTCTTAACTTGTTTAACTCACTCCAAAATTTTTTCTTATTTTCATTAAAATTTCTTGACAGTGCCTCTCCCACTCTATCATCTGCTCTCCTTTTGCACTCTCTCACCACTCTCTTCACCTTTCTTTTACTCTCCATATACTCTGCTTTTCTTATAACACTTCTGCTTTGTAAAAACCTCTCATAAGCTAACTTTTTCTCTTTTATCACACCCTTTACTTCATCATTCCACCAATCACTCCTCTTTCCACCTGCCCCACCCTCCTATAACCACAAACTTCTGCCCCACATTCTAATACTGCATTTTTAACACTATTCCAACCCTCTTCAACCCCCCCACTACTCAACTTTGCACTAGCCCACCTTTCTGCCAATAGTCGCTTATATCTCCCCCGAACTTCCTCCTCCCTTAGTTTATACACTTTCACCTCCCTCTTACTTGTTGTTGCCACCTTCCTCTTTTCCCATCTACCTCTTACTCTAACTGTAGCTACAACTAAATAATGATCCGATATATCAGTTGCCCCTCTATAAACATGTACATCCTGGAGCCTACCCATCAACCTTTTATCCACCAATACATAATCTAACAAACTACTTTCATTACGTGCTACATCATACCTTGTATATTTATTTATCCTCTTTTTCATAAAATATATATTACTTATTACCAAATCTCTTTCTATACATAGCTCAATTAAAGGCTCCCCATTTACATTTACATTTATTATTATTATTATTATTATTAATTTAGTTAAGTGGAGCACAGATCCAATTCCCTTGATCAAGAGCCCCTTACAAAGGAACCTCCCTTGAGGGGGAAGTTTGCATCCTGAAATAATGTTCGTATCCAGAAGCAAAAAATCGATCAAGTGACTGTTTGTATCCTGAAAAATTCACATGGTGGGGCATTCTTAAGCCGAGGTTCCACTGTATATGCTTAAGGCCTTATATAGACCCGGAAGCATAGCATTCAGCATCTCAATCACCTCCAGTTTTTTGTAATAAGCACAGTTTCCTTGCTTCACCAGCATCACCTGCACTACATTTGGAAGCCATGATAAAGATTCAGAAATGAGATGGGAGGATGAAACGAAAAAACTGAGAAATGTGCACTGAGCTAATATTGTATGGTGTGTGTCCAGGTGCACTGACATGTGTCTGTCTGTTTACATCTCATCTCATCACCCTCCCTCACACCTTCCTCCACAGTGATAAGACACCATTGTTGTCTAATGTTTAGTGGTAGGTCTGAGGCCTACCTGTTCTGGTGTTCCTTAACCCTTTCAGGGTTGAGAGGCCCTCTCTTAAACTTACTCTCAGGGTAGAAAATTTTTCAGAAAAAAAAAAAAATCTTATGAAATGATAGAGAATCTTTTCCCGATCATAATGACACCAAAAGTATGAAATTTCATGGAAAATTTACGAAATTATGCTCTTGTGAAGTTAGCGGTCTCGACAATGCTAATGCATCGGTGATTTTGCCAACTTTGAGCCTTATTTTCGGCCAATTCCAGTGTACCAGTCAACAAAAATCATAACTATTTCACTAGAACTCCATTTTTTTCTATCGAATGAGTACAAGAAACCACCCATTTACCGATTTCAACTATCCAATAAAGTGGTCAGAAACTGGCAATTTTGCCAATTTCTGACCACACAAATTTCAAAAAATGCAAATTTCCAAATAGGGTCCAGAATAAACAAGACAGACATTCTTGGCACTAAAGTAACATTTCTTCTGTTCATCAGTCAAGTCCCCAGGCCCCTCTTACATTTCTTGTGCTTTCCACTTTGAATTTTTATTCTCACAAAAAATAGAAGATTTACTGTTATGCAGACTACTGCATTAGTATAGAAATGGTATAAATAATATCAGTGCACTTGTGAAAGAATATCAGACTCTCCAGTTGACGTGTATTGGACGTGTGGCATGATTTGTTTATTTTTGAACTTTGGTAAAAATCGAACATTTCTGCTACTTTGAGCTCAATTTCAAGGTACTTTTCATTGTGAAACCACTCAAAATCATCTCAATTTCTGTAATATGTCTTCCATTCTATAAAATGAGACCAGGAAAACTAGAATACAACCATAAATACCATACGAAAATACACTGCAAAGTCACTGTTTTAAACCAAAATCACGGTCAAAGTTTTTTTTCTTATTACACACTGTGTGCTGCAGAATTTTTTTTATACTGTGCACACTCACCACATAGACCCATTCTTTCATATGTAGGCCTACCAGCTTTCTCTCGCTAGATATGAAGGCGCTAGAGTTTACGCGTACTAGTACGTCAATAACCCTGGTGCGTAAGATGTACTAGTACATCGGAAACCCCTTAAAGGGTTAACAGAAATATGAGCAACCAATGTAAATGAATTCCATTCCAACTTGTCTTAACAGAAATGGACATGCTTCTATTAGAAATAAAAACCTCAACATTGTACTGGTGCTCCTCGACTTATGATGGTTCGACTTACGATATTTTAACTTTACAGCGATGCAAAACAATTACTCTGGAAATGAAACCTAAGATAATTAACCAATATGAAGGTGGCAAGTCCATAACTTGCATTCATCATTTATTTACTTTTCAATACTTGTATTTAGTTAGTTACAGTAATTATTTGATTAATTACTTACTCAGTAACAGTAGTTATTTATTTACTCATCTATTTAGCATTTATTCATATTTCTTTCTTCTTTCAACACACCGGCCGTATCCCACCGAGGCGGGGTGGCCCAAAAGGAAAAACTAAAGTTTCTCCTTTTACATTTAGTAATATATACAGGAGAAGAGGTTACTAGCCCCTTGCTCCCGGCATTTTAGTCGCCTCTTACAACACGCATGGCTTACGGAGGAAGAATTCTGTTCCACTTCCCCATGGAGATAAGAGGAAATAAACAAGAATAAGAACTAGAAAGAAAATAGAAGAAAACCCAGAGGGGTGTGTATATATGTGCTTGTACATGTATGTGTAGTGTGACCTAAGTGTAAGTAGAAGTAGCAAGACGTACCTGAAATCTTGCATGTTCATGAGACAGAAAAAAGGACACCAGCAATCCTACCATCATGTAAAACAATTACAGGCTTTCGTTTTACACTCACTTGGCAGGACGGTAGTACCTCCCTGGGCGGTTGTTGTCTACCAACCTACTACCTATATTATTCATATTTGACTTTCAATATTTTTGACTTACAATCAGTTTATCAGAATGTAACCCCATCATAAGTCGAGGAGCACCCATATATTGAAAACACAGGTTATGATCATGCGACTTAAGGTTGTTTCTACTGTATTACACCTTACCTCATTTATATCCTTGGTAAGCTCCTTGTTTTTTTCCAACATTGCAGGTAAATCTTTCTTCATGCACTCACGGGTCCTGCCAAATACATCTGTGTATTCCACCCTTTCAAAAAATAAGATTTTGGAATTAGGGAACAATATACAGACCAAAAAAACAGTTTACTAAATGATATGTATCTTGTATCGTACATGTGAACTGCATCTCCTTAACTTACATACAGGCAAGTAATGCTTATTTTCACAGCCCTATACAGTAGTTGACAGACCACTAGTAAAACTATTACCAGTGTACACTATACAATAAATTCCAGCCAATCAAAAGTTTTTTGTTCCTAAAGAATAAAAGGGCACAATACCTTGACTAGTTAGTAGTCCAACTCGGACTAAAACATCATAATTAGTTAGTCCAAGTCGGACTAAAACATCATAATTAGTTAGTAGTCCAAGTTGGAGTAAAACATCATAATTAGTAGTTCAAGTTGGACTGAATTGTCTTAACTTCACAATGAGGCAGCCATTAATAACTTCACAACAGCAGTAACAAACATTGACTGGCACACTGAGCTAGAAATCTATACAGATATTGACGAATGTATTAATAATTTTCTAAAAAAGACCCAATACCCCTATAACAAGAACTGCCCTAAAAAAACTAAACAGATGACAGCTAAGAGACTGAACAGTCCCTGGCTAACACCCAGCATTCTCAAATCCATAAATACAAAACACCTATATGAAAAACAGTACAGAATGGGTCACATAACCAGAGACCAAACAAAATGTTACTCGTCAATCCTAACCAGCCTGATAAGAAGGGCAAAAAAATTGTATTATGAGAACAGATTATCCAACTTACGAGGTGATATAAAAAAGACCTGGAAAACCCTATCAGAAATTCTAGGAACAAAAAAGATATCACGAAATAGTGAAATAAAATCAGCAAAATCAGATGAACCCCAACTCCCACCAACAGAAACAGCAAACAGACTCAATGATTTCTTTTCCACTATAGCACAAAACCTTGCCAATAAAATCCCAAGCTCAGATACCCCACCAAATGACTACCTCACTGGCAACTACCCGAACACACTGTTCCTAGCTCCGACTAACCCATACGAAGTCTCCCTTATTATCAACACACTAAAAAACAAGGCAGGAGATTTAAATACATTACCACCCTTTATATACAAAAAAGTGTCACAAGTGCTATTACCAATCATTGCAACACTCTTTAACAAATCCATTGAATCCTCTACCTTCCCTACAGTTCTCAAAATAGCAAGGGTCACCCAATCCATAAAGGAGGAGACCAAACAGAGTTGAGTAACTATAGGCCAATATCCAACTTACACCCTCTCTCAAAAATCTTCGAAAAATTAATTCATAAATGAATCTACTCCTACCTCATCTCCCAAAACATACTCAACCCCTGCCAATTTGGATTCAGGCCTAATAAAAATACCAATGATGCTATTATACACATGCTAGAACATATTTACACTGCAATAGAGAAAAAAGAAGTCCCACTGGGGATCTTCATTGACTTACGTAAAGCTTTTGATACAGTTGACCACGACTTGTTCCACAGAAAATTGTCACACTATGGTATAAGAGGGCACTCCCTCAACTACCTAAAGTCATACCTCAGCAACAGAAGCCAATATGTGTATACAAATGGGGCAAACTTTTCCGCACAACCAATTACAGTTGGTGTCCCACAGCTAAGTGTCCTAGGCCCTCTTCTTTCTTATATACATAAATGACCTACCAAATGCATCGCAACTACTCAAATCCACACTATTTGCAGATGACACTACATACGTCTTCTCTCACCTGAGCCCAGTCATGCTAGCCAATATTGTAAATGCGGAATTACAGAAAATATCTACCTGGATGAGGACTAACAAACTTACACTAAACATTAACAAAACCTACTTCATTCAGTTTGGTAACAGAGCTACAGATGTCCCTCTTAACATAATGATAAATGGATCACCTATCACAAAGCTAACAGAGGGAAAATTCTTAGGAATCTACCTTGATAATAGACTCAAATTTCATAGACATATACAACAAATTTCTAAGAAAATTTCCAAGACCGTAGGCATACTATCGAAGATACGGTACTATGTTCCACAGTCAGCCCTCCTGGCCCTATCTCACCTATGGAATTTGTGCATGGGGCTCAACAACAATTAACCATCTCAAACCACTCATTACCCAACAAAAGGCTGCAGTCAGAATGATAACAAATTCCCACTACAGGCAGCACACTCCACCAATATTCAAAACACTAAACCTACTCACCATACAAAACATCCATACTTATTACTGCACCTATTACATACATAGAACACTTAACTCTGATATTAACCCTCCCCTCAAACATCTCCTTGCCAACCTCAACAGAACACATGACCATAACACAAGGCACATATCACTCTTTGATGTTCCTCGTGTCCATCTCACGCTATGCAAAAACTCAATGCACATAAAAGGCCCTAAAATCTGGAATTCATTACCTGTAAATATAAAAGAAACACTACCTGTTTATAAATTCAAGTCTCTTCTCAAAGATCACTTACTCACCCAAAACCAAATAAATACTGAATAACTGAACCTTATAAATTGTATATTTTCAATGTTTCTCACAATTATATCACATAAATGTTAAACCTAAGACCCAATCTAACTTTGTTATTTTTTAAATACACTACCTAACATTCTACTGAATGTACAGCAATGCATGCAACCATATGATCTGTCTTTGTAATACTCATTTGTGCTTTATTGTTATCTGCTTGCAATAATGTTTTATCACTGATTACATCATTGCTTAGTTAATCTTAAGTTAATTTTAAGCCTGCCCGTAATGCTATGCATACAAGTGGCTTTGGCATGCTGCTCTTACCTGTATTTTTTTGTACCTCTGTATGTATATTCAAATTATTAAATAAATAAATAAATAAATTAGTTCCATTTTCCTATTCTTAATACAAGTTATGTATCATTGGATCATAGAAAAATGTTAATGATAGTCAAGGAAAGCCATTAAATTACCCAATCCAGGCTTGGTGCTAGTTATTGTGTGTGATCAACCTAAATGAAAGACATCTAGTGGCTCTGGCAAGTTATTATGATGACAAGTTGAAGAACTGGACACACTTGCAACATTTGAGAATCTTTATTGTTGAAATGTTTCACCAACAAGTGGCTTCCTCAGTTTGGTACAGAGATGTATGATGGAAGATGAGGAGTTTGAGGTAATCAGTCCCTCAAGGGGCCCAGGGACACTTCCCTGTGGAACATCAATGTCCAGAGAGAGGTCTTGTTGAAGAGGTCATGTCCTTAATAGAGGCGAATTGCTGTCTATTAGGAAGGTAAGACTTAACAAATGCAAGTGCATGACCTCTGATACCATAATGATTAAGTTTATGATGCAGGATGCTGTGGTCTACTGTATCTAAAGCTTTCCTTAGGTCAGTAAAGAGTCCAGCGGATATTTATTTTTTTCAAGGACAGCTTCTCCTCACTTAACAACAGAGTTCCATTCCCAAGAACACATCACTAAATGAATTCATCACTAAGTGAGGAGCATACTATAATGGTAGTGGGTTTGTGTCATCCATCTTTGATATTTTAATGTCACCTTTGCACCATTTATAATGTTTTTAGTATATTTTTAAATTTTATACAGTAGTATACTGTATATTGTAATAAACAGAACAGAGGAAATCAGCTCTAATATACATTATTTAGGAATGCATACTCGTCAGAGAGCCCATCATAAGTCCGAGTCGTTGGTAAACGAGTACGTCGCTAAGTGAGGAGAAGCTGTACTGTGTAAAGTAGGTCTAGCATTTTAAAACTGCATCATTTGTGCTTTTATTTCTCCTGTAGCCAAACTGGCAGGGGTTGAGGATGTTTTGTGATGTTATAAAGGAGTATAATCTCTCATCTATGAGCTTCTCGAAGATTTTGGATAGCAAAGGTAAGTTAGATATTGGCCTACAGTTGTTTACATCTGTTGGGTCTCCACCTTTGTGTACCGGAGTAACCCTTGCTATCTGGAAATGTGTCAGGAAAGTGCTGGTTTCTAGTGATTTGTTAAAAGTATTGTAATGGTGGGTGAGAGGACATGAGTTGCTTGTTTGAACAACAGTGGTGGGGCAGAGGGATGATGGGAAGTTTCAATCTAAGTAATCACTTGCTTGGGTATTGATGACTTGATCCTATGGTTGAGAAGAAATCACTTACAGTGGTCCCTTAATAATCGTCCGGCCTGAAAGTTGTCCATTTCGGAAATACTGTAGTCCTGTTTTTTCGTCAAAATATTGGCTCGCAAATGGTCCAGTAACTCGCTAATAGTCCTTCGTCCCGGACGCGTACTCATGCTCTGAGCCACCTCGAGCCGCCTCGGCCTTTCCTTCCCAGCCAGTGTGCCATTGTTTACCAGTGAGCGACGGTCCCCTCACGTGCTCCAGCGAAATATTTCATAATATTCCATTTATTTTAGTGCTTGCAAGTTATTTAAGTGCTAAATAAGCTACCATGGCTCCAAAGAAAGCTCCTAGTGCCAAGCCTTTGGTAAAGAAGGCGAGAAATACAATTGAATTTAAGAAAAACATCATTGAACAATATGATAGTGGCGTACATGTGGGCGAACTGGCCAGGATGTATAACAAATCCCGTACAACCATATCTTCCATCATAGCCAAGAAAAAGGAAATCAAGGATGCTGTTGTTGCAAAGGGGGTAAATATGCTGACAAAAATGAGATCACCAGTACTCGAAGATGTTGAGAAGTTATTATTGGCGTGGATAAATGAGAAACAATTAGCAGGAGATAGTCTTATGACGTTGCTTATTTGTGAAAAGGCTAGGCAGTTGCATGGCAATTTGGTAAAGAAATTGCCTGCAACTAGTGATGATGTGAGTGAATTTAAAGCCAGCAAAGGCTGGTTTGAGAGATTTAAGAAGCATACTGGCATACACAGTGTGCTAAGGCATGTTGAGGCTGCCAGTTCGGACCACAAGGCGGCTGAAAAATATGTGCATGAATTCAAGGAGTACATAAACAGTGAAGGACTGAAACCTGAACAAGTGTTCAATTGTGATGAAACAGGCCTCTTTTGGAAGAAAATGCCAAAGAGGACCTACATTACTCAGGAAGAAAAGGCGCTGCCAGGACACAAACCTATGAAAGACAGGCTGACGCTAATGTTCTGTGCTAATGCTAGTGGGGATTTGAAAGTGAAGCCGTTACTAGTGTACCATTCTGAAAATCCCAGAGTGTTCAAGAAAAACAATGTTATGAAGAGTAAATTGTGTGTGTTTTGGAAATCTAATAGTAAAGCATGGGTCACGAGGGAAATTTTTGTAGAGTGGTTCAATGAAGTGTTTGGCCCTAGTGTGAAGAATTACCTCCTGGAAAAGAAATTAGATCTTAGGTGCCTCCTAGTAATGGACAATGCACCTGCTCATCCTCCAAACTTGAATGACCTAATTCTGAAGGAGTTTGGGTTCATCACAGTAAAGTTCTTGCCCCCGAATACCACTCCTCTCCTCCAGCCCATGGACCAGCAGGTCATTGCAAACTTTAAAAAACTCTACACCAAAGCAATGTTTGAAAGGTGCTTTAATGTGACCTCAGACACTCACTTGACCCTACGAGATTTTTGGAAAAAACACTTCAGTATTCTCCATTGTGTAAGCCTTATAGGTAAGGCTTGGGAGGGAGTGACTACCAGGACTCTGCTTGGAGAAAATTGTGGCCAGATTGTGTCCACAAGAGGGATTTTGAAGGGTTTGGGGCTGACCCTGATAAGCCTATGTCAGATGTTAAATCCATTGTGGCACTGGGGAGTTCCATGGGGTTGGATGTGAGTTTGGAGGATGTGGAAGAGTTGGTGGAGGACCACAACAAAGAGCTAACCACTGAGGAGCTGCGAAAGCTTCAGCAGGAACAGCAACAGACTGCAGCTCAGAATCTTGCTGCAGAGGAGGAAGAGAGATGGAGGAAGGTGCCTTCTTCAGAAATTAAGGAGATTTTTGAAATGTGGGGTAGGATGGAAAGATTTATGGAGAAACATCACCCAGAGAAGGCTGTTGCAAGCCATATCGGCAACTTGTTCAGTGACAAAGTCTTGGCCCATTTTAGGGAAGTTTTAAAGAGACGCCAGAAACAGAGCTCTCTGGACAGTTTTTTTTGCGAGACAGGACTCCAGTGACTCTCAAGGTGGTCCTAGTGGTATTAAGAAACAGAGAAGAGAAGTAACCCCAGAAAAGCAATTGGTACCCGAGGTGTTGATGGAAGGGGATTCCCCTTCCAAACAATAAATCATCCAATCAGTCTCCTTCTCCAATCTTCCATACACAAAGAAGAATTGCCAATAAAGGTAAGTGTTATTCTGTTAATGTTTAATTCATCATGTGCCACTGTATTGTTTATGTACTACATCTATATTTCATGTAAAAAAAATTTTTGTTTTAATACTTCTGGGTGTCAGGAACGGATTAATTGAATTTACATTATTTCTTATGGGGAAAATTGATTCGTAAATCGTCCATTTCGATAATAGTCCCACTTCCAGGAACGGATTATGGACGATTATTGAGGGACCACTGTATCTTGTTAGCTGTATCAATAGGCTGGAGTTGTGGTTCATTTGGTTTAGTTAGGACAATATCTTTAATTTTGTTTACCTTTTGGGTGCCCAGTGTCTTCCAGGTCTTCTTAATATCTCCTCTCATTTCAGTGAATTTATTAGAATAGTACAGTTGCTTAGACTTTCTTATAAGTTTGCTGAGGTCTGATGTATAGTTTTTACTAAGTTCTTTAGCTAATAAGCCCTCTCTGTATTGTTTTTCATATTGGTGTTTTCATCTATGAATCCTTGAATGGTATACTTTAGTAAGCCACACGCAACTTAATCATTTTTTAGTGATCTGTTTAGTTTTTGTGGGACAATGTTTGTTATACAGTACATGTATTTTATTTAGAAATATGTCTATTCATTCACTGATACCACTGGCATTGGAAAATTCTGTAGGCCAGCCAAATGAGCTTAGAACTGCAGTGAAGTTACTTATTGCTGCCTCATCATGGAGTTGAAAAGAGATCTTGCTAGAAATGTTTGTTAGGAGGAAGGTTGGGTAGTGGTCAATAGTGTTGTGTGATTATCCCTGATTTAAGGGGAGTTAGTATATTTGTCCACATATGGTCAATTATCAATGCACT
>NC_091366.1:17569334-17596834 GCF_038502225.1 Cherax quadricarinatus
TTTTATCCATCCACGATTAATGTTTTTTCCACAGTCACCATTAACGTTTTTTCCTACACCGCAATTAATGTTTTTCCACAGCTACGACTAATGTTTTTTTCCTCAAGGACGACTCGTGTTTTTTCCTCATGCATATACTGCACAGTTCTGGTCACCGTATTACAGAATGGATATAAATGCAATGGAAAACATACAAAGGAGGATGACGAAGTTGATCCTGTGTATCAGAAATCTTCTTTATGTGGATAGACTGAGGGCCCTGAATCTGCACTCTCTGGAAAGGCGTAGAATTAGGGAGGATATGATTAAGGTATATAAATGGAAAACAGGAATGTATAAAGGGGATGTTAATAGTGTGCTAGAAATATTTAGCCATGACAAGACTCACAGCAATGCTTTTAAGTTGGAAAAATTCAGATTCAGGAAGGATATAGGAAGGCACTGGTTTGGTAATAGAGTTGTGGATGAGTGGAACAAACTCCCGAGTACCGTCATAGAAGCTAAGACGTTTTGTAGTTTTAAAAATAGGATATATAAATACATGAGTGGGTGTGGGTGGGTGTGGGTGGGTGTGAGTTGGACCTAACTAGCTTGTGCTTTTAGGTCTGATGCTGTGTTCCTTCCTTAAGTGGATGTGACCTGACCTGACTAGGTGGGTCATTGGCTTAAGCCAGTAGGAAGTTTGGAAATGCCTCACATGAGCCAGTAGGCCTGGTACATTATTCCTTCTTTCTTATGTTCTTAATTAATTCTTTTCCCCTGTTACGACTGTTTTTTTTTTTTTGTCTCAGACAAGATTTTTTTCCCTCTACCATTACTAACTTTTTTCCTCAGCCACGTCAAATGTTTTATCTTCAGCCATGACTATTGTTTTTTCCCAGAGACGACTAATGTTTTTTCCTCACCGACGACTAATGTTTTTTTCCTTAGTAGCCAGCAATGTTATTTTTTGCTCCCCAATTTTTCCACTGGCTTCCTTCACAATTATTTCGCTGACTTCCTTCCCAAATCTTAAACATGCTTCCATCCCGAGTCTTTCACTGGTTTCCATCTGTAGTCTTCCAGGGACTTCTTTTCCTAGGTTTCCACTGTCTTCCTTTCTTAGTCTTCCTCTGGCCTCCTTCCCTAGTCTTCCTCTGGCTTCCTTCCCTAGTCTTCCTCTGGCTTCCTTCCCTAGTCTTCCTCTGGCTTCCTTCCCTAGTCTTCCTCTGGCTTCCTTCCCTAGTCTTCCTCTGGCTTCTTTCCCTAGTCTTCCTCTGGCATCTTTTCACAGACTTCCGTTCGCTTCTTTATCAAGTCTTCCAATGGTATCTTTTTGGAGTCTTCCACCGGCTTACTTCTCAGTCTTTCGCTGCTTTTCTACAAAAATCTTTTACTTTCTTCCTTTTCGAATCTTCCACTTGCTTCCTTCCCGAGTCTTCCTCCGGCTTCTTACATGAGTCTTCATTGGCTCCCTTCTCGATTCTTCTACTGAGTTCCTCCCTAGAATCTTGCGCGAGCTTCCTTCCAGAGTATCCCACTGGCTTTTTTCCAGAGTCCTTCCAAGGTCTCATGGAGTCTTCTATGAGACGAGTTTTCAACTGGCTTCCTTCTGGAGACTTCCACTGGCTTATTCCCAGAGTTTTCCACCGCGTTACTTCGCGAGTCTTCTACTGGCTTGCTTCCTGAGTTTTCCATCGGTTTCTAACGTCTTCCACTAGCTTCCTTCAGGAATCTTCCACTGGCCTTCTCCTAGTCTTCCACTGGGTTACTTCCCGAGTCTTCCACTAGCTTGCTTCCTGAGTTTTGCATTGGCTTACTACCGATTTTTCCACTAGTTTCCTTCTAGAATCTTCCACTGGCCTATTCTTAGAGTCTTCCACTGGCTTAATTCCCGAGTCTTGGCTTACTCGCCGAATCTTCTCCTGGCTTCTTTCTGGCGACTTGTACTGGCTTTCTTCATATTTCTTTAGCTGGTTTCCTTCTGGAGTGTTTTGTTGGTTTCCTTCCCGAGTCTTTCGCTAGCTTCATCTGATTTCCATCCTGAGTCTTCCAGTGGGTAAATTCTGGTGTCTTACATTGTTTTTTCCCGAGTCTTTCACAGGTTTCCTTCCCTAGTCTTTTGTTGCCTTCCTGCAAGACTCTTTCTTCCTTTTCGAGTCTTCCACTTTCTTTCTTCCCGAGTCTTCCGTTAACTTCTCGATTCTTCCACTAGGTTCTTCCCTCGAGTCTTGCACCGGCTTCCTTCCAGTCTTACATTGGCTTATTTGTCGTGTCTTTCCCAGATTTCCATCTGGAGTCTTCCATTGGCTTCCTTCCCGGACCTTCCACTGATTTCCTTTTGGAGTCTTCCACTAGCTTTAATTACAAGCCTTCCATTGGTTTATATTTAGAGTTATCCATTGATTTTCTTCTCGAGTCTTCCAATGGCTTCGTTCAGAAGTCTTCCTCTGGCTTCCTTCCTGAGTCTTACACTGGCTATCTTTGGGAGTCTTTCGCTGTTTTCCCAGTCGAGAAATCCACTGGCTCTTTTCCCGAGTCTTCGACTAGCTTTAATCACAAGACTTAAGAACATAAGAACATAAGAAATAAGGAACACTGCAACAGGCCTACTGACCCATGCGGAGCAGGTCCATGTTTCACCCCCCCCCCCCCCGGATTAGCCCAATGACCCCTCCCCGGATTAGCCCAATGACCCACCCAGTCTGGTCACTTCCACTCAAGGATGGAGCACGGCACCAGACCCAGCAGCACAAGCTAGTCAGGTCCAACTCACACTCACCCACACCCACTCATGTATTTATCTAACCTATTTTTAAAACTACACAACGTTTTAGCCTGAATAACTGTACTCGGGAGTTTGTTCCACTCATCCACGACTCTATTACCAAACCAGTGCTTTCCTATATCCTTCCTGAATCTGAATTTTTCCAACTTGAAACCATTGCTGCGAGTCCTGTCTTGGCTGGAAATTTTCAGCACGCTATTTACATCCCCTTTATTTATTCCTGTTTTCCATTTATACACCTCGATCATATCCCCCGTAATTCTACGCCTTCAGGGCCCTCAGTCTATCCTCATAGGGAAGATTTATGATACATGGAATCAACTTTATCATCCTCCTCTGTACGCTTTCCAGAGCATTTATATCCATTCTGTAATACGGTGACCAGAACTGAGCAGCATAGTCTAAATGAGGCCCAACCAAGGATATATAGAGTTGAAGAACAACCTGAGGACTTCTATTATTTATACTTCTAGATATGAAGCCAAGAATTCTGTTAGCTTTATTGCGAACACTAATGCACTGTTGTCTTGGTTTTAGATTACTGCTCACAAGAACTCCTAAATCCTTTTCGCAATCAATGGTGTCCTTATCGATGCTTCCACCGGCTTCCTTCTCATTATTTTCACTGGCTTCCTTCTGGAGTGTTTTGTTGCCTTCCTTCCCAAGTCTTTCAATGGATTCTTTCTTGAGGCTTCGAATGACTACCATCCCGAGTTTCCCAGTGGCTTCCCTTTGGAGCCTTACACTGCCTTTCTTCCCGAGTCTTTCAATGGCTTTCTTTGTGAGTCTTTCACTGGCTCTTTTTCCAAGTCTTTCACTAGCTTCCTTCTGGATTTTTTGTCTGACTTCTTTCTTGAGCCTTCTACCGTATTCCTTCCATAGTCTTCCACTGGCATCTTACCCTAGTATACCATTGGCTTCCTTCTCGAGTATTTACTAAACACAAGTTTAGTCTTGTGGCGTGCATACCTGTTTTTTGACTGTCAGTACGATAACCGAATAATGTACGACCGAGCAAAACACAGCAGAGAGTAAATACTTATATTATTTTCCTTCACCAAATAAGCATGATATACGTACAATTCTTACTATATGTACAGTATGACAAGTTTGCAAGAGACATGGTAAGATCTGTGAACGACCAAACTTGAGGTATGTCTGCCAATGTTGTTCCACAAGTCGCAGACATTGAGTCACAAGTTTAGCAGGATTTGTCGTGATTGGCGAGTTGAATCAGGCAGTTTAGCTACAGTGGGGGCCCCTCCTGTTTTGCTTTTAAACTGTTGGTTCGCTTGCTGGGAGGGCGTGCCTATATAGGCGAGTGACACGCGTCGAATGTCGAATAAATTAAACCTTCTCTTTGTATGCCACGTTCGTCGACTGGCATCCTTCTCTAGTCTTCCAGTGGCTTCTGAAGTTTTCTTGCCTCTTTCCACATTTGTTGAAATTTAATTTCTTAAACTATTTTTTTTTTTTTGTAAAAAACATTTTTCATACATTTTATACGGAGCCTTATTTTATTTGGGTCATTCATAATAAACTTTCTCTGACTGTCTGTATCTCTCTCTGTATTTCTCTCTCTCTCTCTCTCTCTCTCTCTCTCTCTCTCTCTCTCTCTCTCTCTCTCTCAGTTACTCAAGAGTTTTTCAATGGTTATTAAGGGTTCCTTATTTTATTGACAAGCTAAGAGCTGTTACTCACGACTCACGAAATCGTAATGACACGATTGCAAACAAACCATACCACGGGCGGGGTTTGAACCCGCAGTCAGAGAGTCTCAAAACTTCAGACGTCAGAGAGTCTCAAAACTTCAGACGTCAGAGAGTCTCAAAACTTCAGACGTCAGAGAGTCAGAGTTTTGAGACTCTCTGACCGCGGGTTCAAACCTCGCCCGTGGTATGGTATGTTACTCACATCAGCTCATTTAAAAGCCTTTTTAATGATAAGAGACATTTATGGAAGAGGGTGAGGATGGAGTCATGTGGTTAGCGATTTCATTTGGTCAGCTGACTTTACTTCGTTGATGTAATTATGCTGGACGAACATGTTCCAGACTCGAGTCATCCTGGGAATAAATGATCTCAAATGAAGTGATGTTCTTGTGATGGGTACCGCCGGAGTGTATTTCCTCACTGCTGCCCATCTTGTTGTAGTAGCTCAATTCTCTCTCTCTCAATCTCTCTCTCTCTCTCTCTCTCTCTCTCTCTCTCTCTCTCTCTCTCTCTCTCTCTCTCTCTCTCTCTCTCTCTCTCTCTCTCTCTCTCTCTCTCTCTCTCTCTCTCTGGCATCTCTCCAAGTCTTTTTCGCATCCAAGTTCCTCAGTTCTTTTGGTTCCATTTTTATGTCTCTTGAAATGGCGGCGGGGTTCATATATCGTCTGCGTTTTCCTGCTGTCTGATGGTGAGTGAGGGCGAATGAGGATGAGTGAGGGTGAATGAGGATGAGTGAGGAAGAATTTCTCTCCTTTGTAAGGATCAGACTGAGGTTCTTTCCCGTGTTAGACTGAGAGTAGTTGGCCTCCTGTGATAGGGAGGGGTGAGTTATTTTCCACTCGTTTGTGAGAAAAAGAGAGTTTACCCTTTGTGTGAGTGTTATTGCGAGTTTATGTTTTGTGTGAGAGTTATTGCGAGCTTGTCTTTTCTATGAGAATAACTGTAGTTTACCTTCTGCTTGAAAGTGACTGACGGCGAGTTTCCCCTCGAGGCTAAGTTTACCTTATATGTGAGTGTGAACGATAGTGAGTTTCTCTCCTGCTGTGTGAGGGTGACTGATAGTGAGTTTATCTCCTGTGCGAGGGTGACTGATAGTGAATTTCTCTCTTGTGTGAGGGTGACTGATAGTGAATTTCTCTCCTGTGTGAGAGTGACATAGTGAGTTTCTCTCCTGTGTGAGGGTGACTGATAGTGAGTTTCTCTCCTCTGTGAGGGTGACTGATAATGAGTTTCTCTAGCATATGAGGAAGACTGATAGTGAGTTTCTCTCTTGTGTGAAGGTGACTGATAGTGAGCTTCTCTCCTGTGTGAAGGTGACTGATAGTGAGTTTCTCTCTTGTGTGAAGATGGCTGATAGTGAATTTCTCTCCTGTGTGAGGATGACTGATAGTGAGCTTCTCTCCTGTGTGAGGGTGACTGATAGTGAGTTTCTCTCCCGTGTGAGTGTGAACGATGGTGAGTTTCTCTCCTGTGTGAGGGTGACTGATAGTGAGTTTCTCTCCTGTGTGAGGGTGACTGGTAGTGAGTTTCTCTCCTGTGTGAGGGTGACTGATAGTGAGTTTCTCTCCTGTGTGAGGGTGACTGATAGTGAATTTCTCTCCTGTGTGAGGGTAACTGATTGTGAGTTTCTCTCCTGCGTGAGGGTGACTGATAGTGAATTTCTCTCCTGTGTGAGGGTGACTGATAGTGAGTTTCTCTCCTGTGTAAGGGTGACTGATAGTGAGTTTCTCTCCTGTGTGAGGGTGACTGATAGTGAGTTTCTCTCCTGTGTGAGGGTGACTGATAGTGAATTTCTCTCCTGTGTGAGGGTGACTGATAGTGAGTTTCTCTCCTCTGTGAGGGTGACTGATAATGAGTTTCTCTAGCATATGAGGATGACTGATAGTGAGTTTCTCTCTTGTGTAAAGGTGACTGATAGTGAGCATCTCTCCTGTGTGAAGGTGACTGATAGTGAGTTTCTCACCTGTGTGAAGGTGACTGATAGTGAGTTTCTCTCTTGTGTGAAGATGGCTGATAGTGAATTTCTCTCCTGTGTGAGGATGACTGATAGTGAGCTTCTCTCCTGTGTGAGGGTGACTGATAGTGAGTTTCTCTCCTGTGTGAGTGTGAACGATGGTGAGTTTCTCTCCTGTGTGAGGGTGACTGATAGTGAGTTTCTCTCCTGTGTGAGGGTGACTGATAGTGAGTTTCTCTCCTGTGTGAGGGTGACTGATAGTGAGTTTCTCTCCTGTGTGAGGGTGACTGATAGTGAATTTCTCTCCTGTGTGAGGGTGACTGATAGTGAGTTTCTCTCCTGTGTGAGGGTGACTGATAGTGAGTTTCTCTCCTGTGTGAGGGTGACTGATAGTGAGTTTCTCTCCTGTGTAAGGGTGACTGATAGTGAGTTTCTCTCCTGTGTGAGGGTGACTGATAGTGAGAATTTCTGTGTGAGGGTGACTAATAGTGAGTTTCTCTCCTGTGTGAGGGTGACTGATAGTGAGTTTCTCTAGCATATGAGGAAGACTGATAGTGAGCTTCTCTCCTGTGTGAGGGTGACTGATAGTGAGTTTCTCTCCTGTGTGAGGGTGACTGATAGTGAGATTCTCTCCTGTGTGAGGGTGACTGATTGAGTTTCTCTCCTGTGTGAGGGTGACTGATAGTGAATTTCTCTCTGATGTGTGAGGGTGACTGATAGTGACTGATAGTGAGTTAGGTGACTGATAGTGAGTTTTACCCCTGTGTGAGAGTTAGGTCAAGATAGCAGTAACATTATAAAGCAAGTTTACAATAGAAGGTGAAACAGAATTAAACACAGTGTAAAGCTGGATCAAGATGGCAGCTATTGCAGCAACAGTGTAAAGCTGGATCAAGATGGCAGCTATTGCAGTAACAGTGTAAAGCTGGATCAAGATGGCAGCTATTGCAGTAACAGTGTAAAGCTGGATCAAGATGGCAGCTATTGCAGTAACAGTGTAAAGCTGGATCAAGATGGCAGCTATTGCAGCAACAGTGTAAAGCTGGATCAAGATGGCAGCTATTGCAGTAACAGTGTAAAGCTGGATCAAGATGGCAGCTATTGCAGCAACAGTGTAAAGCTGGATCAAGATGGCAGCTATTGCAGTAACAGTGTAAAGCTGGATCAAGATGGCAGCTATTGCAGTAACAGTGTAAAGCTGGATCAAGATGGCAGCTATTGCAGTAACAGTGTAAAGCTGGATCAAGATGGCAGCTATTGCAGTAACAGTGTACAGATGGCAGCTATTGCAGCAACAGTGTAAAGCTGGATCAAGATGGCAGCTATCAAGATGCAGCTATTGCAGCAACAGTGTAAAGCTGGATCAAGATGGCAGCTATTGCAGCAATAGCGTAAAGCTGGATCAAGATGGCAGCTATTCAAGATGGCAGCTAACAGTGTAAAGCTGGATCAAGATGGCAGCTATTGCAGCAACAGTGTAAAGCTGGATCAAGATGGCAGCTATTGCAGTAACAGTGTAAAGCTGGATCAAGATGGCAGCTATTGCAGCAACAGTGTAAAGCTGGATCAAGATGGCAGCTATTGCAGTAACAGTGTAAAGCTGGATCAAGATGGCAGCTATTGCAGCAACAGTGTAAAGCTGGATCAAAATGACAGCTATTGCAACAGTGTAAAGTTGGATCAAGATGGCAGCTATTGCAGCAACAGTGTAAAGCTGGATCAAGATGGCAGCTATTGCAGTAACAGTGTAAAGCTGGATCAAGATGGCAGCTATTGCAGTAACAGTGTAAAGCTGGATCAAGATGGCAGCTATTGCAGTAACAGTGTAAAGCTGGATCAAGATGGCAGCTATTGCAGTAACAGTGTAAAGCTGGATCAAGATGGCAGCTATTGCAGTAACAGTGTAAAGCTGGATCAAGATGGCAGCTATTGCAGTAACAGTGTAAAGCTGGATCAAGATGGCAGCTATTGCAGTAACAGTGTAAAGTTGGATCAAGCTGGATCAAAGATGGCAGCTATTGCAGTAACAGTGTA
This sequence comes from Cherax quadricarinatus, assembly GCF_038502225.1. Classification (NCBI taxonomy): domain Eukaryota; kingdom Metazoa; phylum Arthropoda; class Malacostraca; order Decapoda; family Parastacidae; genus Cherax; species Cherax quadricarinatus. Next base: position 17,577,802 of record NC_091366.1, read on the forward strand.
AAGCTGGATCAAGATGGCAGCTATTGCAGTAACAGTGTAAAGCTGGATCAAGATGGCAGCTATTGCAGTAACAGTGTAAAGCTGGATCAAGATGGCAGCTATTGCAGTAACAGTGTAAAGCTGGATCAAGATGGCAGCTATTGCAGTAACAGTGTAAAGCTGGATCAAGATGGCAGCTATTGCAGTAACAGTGTAAAGCTGGATCAAGATGGCAGCTATTGCAGTAACAGTGTAAAGCTGGATCAAGATGGCAGCTATTGCAGTAACAGTGTAAAGCTGGATCAAGATGGCAGCTATTGCAGTAACAGTGTAAAGCTGGATCAAGATGGCAGCTATTGCAGTAACAGTGTAAAGCTGGATCAAGATGGCAGCTATTGCAGTAACAGTGTAAAGCTGGATCAAGATGGCAGCTATTTCAGCAACAGTGTAAAGCTGGATCAAGATGGCAGCTACTGCAGTAACAGTGTAACGTGGGAACTAGATAAATGCTGTAGCAGTATGTACGCTGCATAAAATATGGTCAAGAAATAAGGTATAGCATTGACAGTATTATTTTAGGTCGAGATTGCTATCGCAGTAACACTGTAGTGTTATAGTGAAAAGGGGGATGAAGATAGCAGATATTTCCGTAACATTCCGAAAGGTATAATAGCTATATCAGTAACAGATTGTAACGTGGGATCAAGATAGAATTTGCAGCAGTAACATGGTGTTAAGTGAGGTCACGATAACAGCTATAGTAACTTTCTGTAAAGTAGATTACAATATTGTAATAAAGTTGGTAGAATTACCGACAATATGTAAAGTAAAAGGACACAAGTGCAACTAATGTGACATTTTATTGTGGCAACGTTTCGCTCTCCTGGAGAGCGAAACGTTGCCACAATAAAATGTCACATTAGTTGCACTTGTGTCCTTTTACTTTACATAGATTACAATAGCTATAGCTATAGCATAGTAGGTTCACGATAACAGTTGTAGTATTAACACCGTGTAATGTGGCTCAGGATAAGCAGGTATAACAGTAACAGAGTCGAAAATATAATCAAGAAAACAGCTATAGTTGCAACATAGTATGAAGTGGGGTTATGATAGCAGCTGCAACAATAACAATGTTAAGTGGGATCAAGATAACAGCTATAGCTGTAACAGTGTAAAGCGGAGTAACAACAGATATAACAGTATTGATTTACCAGTTGATAAGTCTGTTATAGTCAAGATGGTCTTACATTTGCTACCTCTCCTCTGTACCTGCATGCACTTACATGTACTCACACTTAAAGTAATGAAAAAGTTACTAAAGTATTGTAATTATACTTGTGAGGAAGTGCTACACCTGTGCGGAGTTCCTTCAGTAATTTAATCAGAAGATAATTATAACATCATTCCTGCTTGTTAATTTTAGTATAAAGTTTAATTATAAATTTAATCAAATATTTAAAAAAAATTGAGCCAGTCTTCCAAACTGGGAAGTCACTTTCACACCAACTGCGATGCATGTGTTTCTGATGCATTGTAAATTTAATTCTGTCTATAAATTTTATTCTCTTAAGTTATAATAGGAAGGGATTGTTTTTTCAGTGAAAAAACAGGAAAGTCATAAAAAGAAGGTAATCTCAGACCTAAGCCAAGAAAAGAGATAGTGGAAGAGGAGTATTTTTAAACCAAGAAAGATGCAAGTCCTAGCTTCTATAAGAGTCAATCTCATTTCTTCAGCCTAAGATACTGAACAGAGGTTAGTCAAGAAAGAAGGTAATCTGAGAGGTAAGCAAGAAGGAAGCAATCCAAGATGAAGAGGTAACCTTGAAACAAGTGTCTTAATCTAAGAAAAGAAGTAGTCTGAGAAGTAAGCTTGAATGAGACAGAGATAAGGAAGAAGTGGTATATTTAAAAGTCAATTGTGAAGGTAGTCTTGGATGTAAACTATGAAAGATTAAGTGTCGCAAACCGACAAAGCAACAGACGTGGGTCATTCATTAAATATTACTATTACGTAGTGTGTTGGTAAATATATTGTTCTGAAACCAGACGCGTATTATTCCTGGTCAGTCAAAGAGACCAGAAGAGGCGAGTGAGGTGTGTGTGTGTGTCAGTTTGTGGAGTGCAGTAGCTTCTACAAGATGTCCTAAAGACGTCATGGTTTGTTTTTTGTAGGAATGACTTTTTTTTGTAAGTATATACCATGCGTTATTTTATTGTTTTAAGTGATCTCACGTTTACCTGTAATGCCCTAGTGTGCAGAGACCTGTTTAAGTTTTGAGAGAAAACTAGTTCAGCCTGAAGGCTGAGTAGCCTGCATGAAAGGGGAGTGTCGTGGAGCCTCCCTGTTGATAAATGATAGTGTTTTTCTCACTAGAAGTGTGCTAGTGAGCTATTGTGAGTACTGGGTAAATGTGTACTTGTTTGTAGTAATGTTGTGTGTAGTAATGTTGTGTGTAGTAATGTTGTGTGTAGTAATGTTGTGTGTGGAGTAGGTTGTGTGTTTTGAAGCCACGACTTTTATTTACCTTACGCAGTCAAAAACGTAACAATTACATACCACAATTTGTTTTCAGTAGTCTAGGGAAAGAAATAAATGAGTATTTTTATTTGTAAAGGAGCAATACCTTTGATATTTCGGGTAAAGTATATGAGCATAAAACACTGTAGTACAACATGGATGATACATGTACTTTCACTCATAAACATGTGTTTAACTATTGTATGACAATATTACATAAAACACTGGTACGCACACCACAAGGATCAACAATTAACTTACGTTGTCCTGGTTAATAATCCTCCCTTACATTCATTCTAATTCCATCCACCTATTCTAATCTTCTTTATCTTCTGGGGAACATCAGACTGTCCATATCAAGAATGCTTAGAATAGTGTATTGACTTAACATGTCACATTACAATTAGATATTCCCACAAATCGTTCACTATCTATAGAGCAGAAAATACACTTATCTCTTTCATTATTTCTTATTAATAACCAAAACTCTCGTTCGCACCTCGTGATAACATCAAAATCTACACTGTTAGAAGTAAACAAGTCACACTCACAGTATTCTTACCTTCCACTGAGCCAGATATATTTTTTATCTATCCATGACTTCTGTCCGCTTCTCTCGCCCACTTTCTCCTCTCCTGCCTCTTTTTTTTATTCTCTCTCTCTCTCTCTCTCTCTCTCTCTCTCTCTCTCTCTCTCTCTCTCTCTCTCTCTCTCTCTCTCTCTCTCTCTCTCTCATCTATTTTATGCTTCGTATACGCTCAGAAATCTTTTATAGACTAAGCTTAATTCATTCAGTGTTATTTATGATAAAGATAGGCAACTCCCAGTAAAATTCTCTGTTAAATTATTAACATTTATGGTAAGGAGAAATACAACACCAAAGTGGATCGTATGTATGGACTCTAAAATTGATTATTCAAATATACGTTTTTAAAGTTAATCACAAGAATTTTGTACGCTGTATAAATACTATTTTTTTTTATGTTACACACCCTCATCACTAAATCTTAAGTTTGTAAAATTTCGATACAACTGGTTCGAAGCTTCTTTCTCAATAAAAAGCTTGAACCCTTAAAAAGCTTATCTTTTCCAACACAAAAATAATGTTTTTTAAACGTAACTATGTTAAGTATCTTCCTAAACAAAGCAGCTTCACTTTACAGTGGAAGAATATACAATTACTTCTTAATAATTTCCAAATGTATTCATATCACGATTTTTTAAAAAATACATTTTTTTTTATCTCCACCCTTGTGAAGAACTGTGCATTGTTTTCCACATGCATCATCATTATATTTTCCATATTTCTATGTATCATCTTCAGATTATTGGATCATGATATGGAAACCAAAGAGAAAGAATTCATATTATTATAATCAAGGGGGAAGTTCTAAACCCGTAGGATTATACAGCGCCTGTGAGGGGGATGTGAGAGGTATTCAGGCTTAATTCAGCTAACTGGAGCATAGATCCAATTCCCTTGATCCAGAGCCCCTCACCAGCGTCAAGGAACCTTCCTTGAAGGGAAAGAATTCACAGCATGTCTGGTGAAACCTGCAAGTGACAAAGTTTGACGGACACTCTTAAGTTCGTGTTAAATTATAAGGACGTAACCCACCTAACAGAATTATCACAAAATTCTTTCATCACTAGAGACTTCCTTGAAGTAGAGTAAGTAATCACTAAAAACATTCTTGAGCCAAAGTAACCACTAAAGACATCCTTGAACCAAAGTAATCACTAAAGACATCCTTGAACCAAAGTAAATCCTTGAACCAGACATCCTTGAACCAAAGTAATCACTAAAGACATCCTTGAACCAAAGTAATCACTAAAGACATCCTTGAACCAAAGTAATCACTAAAGACATCCTTGAACCAAAGTAATCACTAAAGACATCCTTGAACCAAAGTAATCACTAAAGACATCCTTGAACCAGAGTAAGTAATCATTGAAGACATTCTTGAACCAAAGTAATCATTGAAGACTTCCTTGAACCATAGTAAGTAATCACTAAAGACATATAATCTTCCTTGAACCAGAGTAAGTAATCACTAAAGACTTCCTTGAACCATAGTAAGTAATCACTAAAGACTTCCTTGAACCATAGTAAGTAATCACTAAAGACTTCCTTGAACCATAGTAAGTAATCACTAAAGACTTCCTTGAACCATAGTAAGTAATCACTAAAGACTTCCTTGAAAGTAATCCATAGTAAGTAATCACTAAAGACTTCCTTGAACCAGAGTAAGTAATCACTAAAGACTTCCTTGAACCATAATAAGTAATCACTAAAGACTTCCTTGAACCATAGTAAGTAATCACTAAAGACTTCCTAGAACCATATTAAGTAATCACTAAAGTAATCACTAAAGACATCCTTGAACCAGAGTAAGTAATCACTAAAGTAATCACTAAAGACATCCTTGAACCAGAGTAAGTAATCACTAAAGACATCCTTGAACCAGAGTAAGTAATCACTAAAGACATCCTTGAACCAGAGTAAGTAATCACTAAAGACATCCTTGAACCAGAGTAAGTAATCACTAAAGACATCCTTGAACCAGAGTAAGTAATCACTAAAGACATCCTTGAACCAAAGTAATCACTAAAGACATCCTTGAACCAAAGTAATCACTAAAGACATCCTTGAACCAGAGTAAGTAATCATTGGAGACATTCTTGAACCAAAGTAATCACTAAAGACTTCCTTGAACGAGAGTAAGTAATCATTAAAGACATCCTTGAACCAGAGTAAGTAGAGATTCAGGCATCTCACCCATTCTTATTATTCTGTTAATTCTCTAATATGATTATTCATCTCGATACACAAATAACCCGCACATAGAAGAGAGGAGCTTACGAAGACGTTTCAGGCCGACTTGGACCATTTACAAAGTTAGTGTGACTTTGTAAATGGTCCAAATCGGACCGAAACGTCGTCGTAAGCTCCTCTCTTCTATGTGCGGGTTATTAGTGTATCGTTCCAGTCACGGTATTGTGTCTTTTTTTTTTTTGTTATTTATTCATATCGCATTTGAAAACATAACTTAGAAGTAAACTTACACTTAACTATATCACTACAAACTGGCATAGTGCCTGATAAGTGGAAAATGGCAAATGTAATACCTATTTACAAGGCAGGTGACAGGTCCTTGGCTTCGAACTATAGACCATAGTGGGAAAATTTATGGAATCAATAATTGACGAAGCAATTCGTAGCCATCTTGATAGGCACAGATTGATTAATGAATCTCAACACGGTTTTACAAAGGGGCGTTCCTGTCTTACGAATTTACTAACTTTTTTCACTAAGGTGTTTGAGGAGGTAGATCATGGTAATGAATATGATATTGTGTATATGGACTTCAGTAAGGCTTTCGATAGAGTTCCACATCAGAGGCTATTGAGGAAACTTAAGGCACACGGAATAGGAGGAGAATTTTTTCCTGGGTAGAAGCATGGCTGACAAATAGGCAGCAGAGAGTTTGCATAAAGGGGGAGAAATCAGAATGGGGGCACGTCACAAGCGGTGTTCCTCAGGGGTCAGCGTTGGGCCCGTTGTTGTTCACAGTTTACATAAACGACATAGATGAGGGAAAAAATAGCGACATAAGCAAATTTGCTGATGACACCAAAATAGACCCTCCAATTCATTCTAATGAGGACACTAAAGCTCTCCAGGATGATTTGAATAGACTGATGCAATGGTCGGAGAAGTGGCAGATGAAGTTTAATATTGACAAATGCAAAGTTGTAAATGTTGGACAGGTAAATAACCATGCCACAAATAAACCAAATAATGTAGATCTTAATACTACTGGTTGTCAAAAGGATTTAGGAGTTTTGGTTAGCAGTACTCTAAAACCAAGACAACAGTGCATTAGTGTTCGCAATAAAGCTAACAGAATTCTTGGCTTCATATCAAGAAGTATAAATAATAGAAGTTCTCAGGTTGTTCTTCAACTCTATATATCCTTGGTTAGGCCCCATTTAGACTATGCTGCTCAGTTCTGGTCACCGTATTACAGAATGGATATAAATGCTCTGGAAAACGTACAGAGGAGGATGACAAAGATGATCCCATGTATCAGAAATCTTCCCTATGAGGATAGACTGAGGGCCCTGAATCTGCACTCTCTCGAAAGGGGTAGAATTAGGGAGGATATGGTCGAGGTGTATAAATGGAAAACAGGAATAAATAAAGGGGATGTAAATAGCGTGCTGAAAATTTCCTGCCAAGACAGGCCTCGTGGCAATGGTTTCAAGTTGGAAAAATTCAGATCAAAGTAAGGATATAGGAAAGCACTGGTTTGGTAATAGAGTTGTGGATGAGTGGAACAAACTCCCGAGTACAGTTATTCAGGCTAAAACGTTGTGTAGTTTTAAAAATAGGTTAGATACATACATGAGTGGGTGTGGGTGGGTGTGAGTTGGACCTGACTATCTTGTATTGCTGGGTCTGGTGCCGTGCTCCTTCCTTGAGTTGAGGTGACCAGACTGGGTGAGTTATTGGGCTAATCCGGGGGGGGGTCATTGGGCTAATCCGGTGGAGGGGACATGGACCTGCTCCGCATGGGTCAGTAGGCCTGTTGCAGTGTTCCTTCTTTCTTATGTTCTTATGCTCTTAAAACATCGATGTTTTTTGATAAACTCCTAAGATTTTGTGTTATTCAATTTATAAATCTAGAGTTTTTAAATCTGTTCATTGTTTAATTCATTTTTTTGGATTAAAACCTAAATTCATTGACAGTTTTGATTCCACAATGCAATCAAACAACTGTTCCACCATCTCTTTTTCCATTACTATCAACCTGTTTTGCCATCACCCATCTCAATACTTTCTCATAATTCTCATCCCTAAGTTTTCTCCTCATTTTCGCATGGTCCTCAGACAAATAGAGAAACTAAAACCTAACAAATCCCCAGGTCCTGATGAACTGTTTGCAAGGGTGTTAAAGGAATGTAAAGAGGAACTTGGTCGATAAGACACATAGGCAACATTTAGGCAACTTTATTTCGAAACGTGTCGCCTACACAGTAGGCTTCTTCAGTCGAGTACAGAAATTAGGCAGGAGCAGTAGAGATGTGAAGACGATGTAATCAGTCCATCACCCTTGAAGTCGTAGATTTGAGGTTGTCAGTCCCTCAGCCTGGAGAAGTTCTGTTCCAAAGTCTGGAACTAAATAATGTAGATCTTAATACTACCGATTGCGAAAAGGATTTAGGAGTTCTGGGTAGCAGTAACCTAAAACCAAGACTACAGTGCATTAGTGTTCGCAATAAAGCTAATAGAATTCTTGGCTTCATATCTAGAAGTATAAATAATAGAAGTCCTCAGGTTGTTCTTCAACTCTATATATCCTTGGTTAGGCTTCATTTAGATTATGCTGCTCAGTTCTGGTCACCGTATTACAGAATGGATATAAATGCTATGGGAAACGTACAGAGGAGGATGACAAAGATGATCCCATGTATCAGAACTCTTCCCTATGAGGATAGACTGAAGGCCCTGAATCTGCACTCTCTCGAAAGGCGTAGAATTACGGGGGATATGGTCGAGGTGTATAAATGGAAAAGAGGAATAAATAAAGGGGATGTAAATAGTGTGCTGAAAATTTCCAGCCAAGACAGGACTCGCAGCAATGGCTTCAAGTTGGAAAAATTCAGATTCAGGAAGGATATAGGAAAGCACTGGTTTGGTAATAGAGTCGTGGATGAGTGGAACAAACTCCCGAGTACAGTTATTCAGGCTAAAACGTTGTGTAGTTTTAAAAATAGGTTAGATAAATACATGAGTGGGTGTGGGTGAGTGTGAGTTGGACCTGACTAGCTTGTGATGCTGGGTCTGGTGCCGTGCTTCATCCTTGAGTGGAAGTGACCAGACTGGGTGGGTCATTGGTCTAATCCGGGGGGGAAGATGGACCTACTCTGCATGGGTCAATAGGCCTGTTACAGTGTTCCTTCTTTCTTATGTTATGTTCTTACTTGTCTACACACATCCATGTGCTCAGTGTCACTGCTTAAGATCCACTAATTTAATTTTTAAGTTTCTCTTGTATACAACAGGTTGCCATTTTACCTTCACTCCGCCATTAAAATTTATAACACTCATTTCGTAATGTATTAAAAAAAATCGTATTTCATTCCACATTACTCTCAATCTCATTTCCGGACTAAACTAAGTTTAAAAGCGTTTAATGCTAAACATATACGCGCTTCATGCTAAACATTTAGGCAACACTTGTCGTGGTTAAACAAGATTATTTTTCATCCACTCGCTTTTCACTTATCTAAAAATATATGAAAACTTACGCAATTTCCAATATAACACTGACATTTTCTCTCCATATATTGATGAACACCATCACATTTATCATAGAATTGATATATCATTTACACTAATGCATCTAGTGGAATCATCAAACTGGAGTTCTGTTATTCACTCTTCTTTATATTTTGACCAGTATTTCACTAGTTTCTTCATTTCACATGAATCATTTTTCATCCATGTAAATATACGTCCATCTTCATGAGTTGTTTCATCGACTTGACACTGAAAGTTCTTTTTTCTCAAAATTCCTCATGATCTTCATTAATTTCATTATTTTCTGCTCTCTTCTTATTTTTTTTTATGCATTGGCATTATCTTTTTTTCAGCCTAAACCATACACTCTCTCTATACCTCTGTTATTTCCTAGTACTCAAAGATTTCCACTCACTTTATAGTCATTATCAGATGTGAAGAACATTTAAAACTCTCCATTCAAACCTATATTTTTATATATTTTTTAAAATGACTCTTATACACTAATTTCAAAATACTTCATACTAAACATACACGTTGAATTATGAACACTTGCGAGAAAAGTAATTGTTACTCTCAATATATATATATATATATATACAGATATATATATATATATATATATATATATATATATATATATACATATATATATATATATACATATATATATATATATATATATATATATATATATATATATATATATATATATATATATATATATATATATATATATATATATATATATATATATATATATATATATATATATATGTCGTGCCGAATATGTAAAACTGGTCAATTAGCAAGAACTCATTTAAAATTAAGTCCTTTCTAAATTTTTTTCTTATACGTTTAAAGATATATTTTTTTCATTAATGTTAATGTAAAAATTTTTAATTTTGCACCAAAAGAATCTTAAAAAACTTACCTAACCTTGTTATAACAAGAGTAATTTATTTTAGCCTAACCCAACTAAATATATTTTAGATTTGTTTACAATAATTTAATAGTAAACAAACACAGTGAAATATATTTTTTTCGTTAGGTTCAGAATGATTTTGGCGAAATTATTGCATACACAAATTTTCACTTGTCCTATATGGCAAGATGAGCGTTGTTATTTAAGCCAAGATCGCAAGTTCTGCCTATTCGGCACGATATATATATATATATATATATATATATATATATATATATATATATATATATATATATATATATATATATATATATATATATATATATATATATCTATATACATTCTATTTTGTTTGGTCATCAAGGAAGTCACGGAGGCACTCTCTAGCGAGCTCAATATCTGGTTCCTGGACGACGGTACCCTAGCTGGCACAACAGAATCTCTCCTAGAGGACATCAGTAAAATTAAAGAAATGGGAGAAAGCCTGGGCTTTTCTTTGAACCCCAGCAAATGTGAAATAGTTTCTATCAATCAACAGATTATCCAGATTATTAGTGCCGTTTTACCAGGAGCACGAGCCATTGATCCAGCCAATAGCACTCTCCTCGGTGCTCCTCTTGGGTCCAATGCCATCGATCTGATCCTAGGAAAAAAAGTCTCAGACCTCCGGACGATGGAAAGCAGGATGAAAGACATTGACACACACGATGGCTTCTACCTACTCACCAGGTGCCTGTCAATCCCAAAACTTACCTATTTTCTGAGATGCTCCCCAGCCTTCAGCAGTCCAAAACTCAAGGAATATGACTCTCTCCTGAAGGCCATGCTAGAGAGTGTATTGAATCTTTCCCTTGACGATGGACAGTGGTTGCAAGCCTCACTTCCGGTCAGGCTTTTAGGGCTAGGAGTACGCAGATCCTCCAAGATTGCTCTACCAGCTTTCCTATCCTCTTCCATAAAATCAAACGAGTTGATAAGACAAATTCTTCCTGACACCCTCAGTGACTCAGCAGGAATAGAAGACCCTAGCTATGCCAGTGCCATCAGCGAATGGGAGACACTTGCTGCTCCAGCACCAAACCCTAGTGCAGCACTGGCTCACGAACAGTCAAGCTGAGATGGCCCGATTGCTGAAAAGGTGCTAGCCAGCATGCTCAGGGCTGCAACATCAGATAGGGAGATTGCCCGTCTCCAGGCTGTGAGTGCACATCACTCCTGGGACTTCCTCCAAACAGTTCTCATATCGGCAATGGGAACGCGACTCGACCCCAAGACCCTCCGTATTGCAGTAACTCTGCGCCTTGCTGCCCCAATTCACACAGAATATATGTGTATTTGCGGCGAAGTGCAAGCAGACCAATACGGTCTACATGGTCTTAACTGTTCCAAAACCAAGGGCTGGCGTGCAAGACACAATGAGGTCAACGACATCATTAAGAGAACCCTGGCTACAGCTGGATGCCCTGCCGAGAGGGAACCCCGATCACTAGCAACCAACAATACCCACAACCCAGCAAACCGCCCCAACGGGATCACCATCTATCCTTGGAAGAATGGCAAGCTCTTAGCCAAGCTAAAATTTGTGTATACAGAAATTTTACATAAATCTTCCTGAACCTATCGAAAATAAAATAAGTTTCTTTATGTTTGTTTAATAATAAATTATTATAAACTTGTATAAAATATATTTAGCTGTATTAGGCTAAATTAAATTGCGCTTGCTACAATAAGGTTAGGTAAGTTTCCTAAGGTTCTTTTGGTACAAAATCATAAATTTTTATACTAACATAAATGAAAAAAATATCTTTAAATGTATAAGAGACAATTTTAGAAAAGAATTAATTTTAAATGAGTTCTTTCTAATTCACCAGTTTTACCTATTCGGCACGACATAATATATATATATATATATATATATATATATATATATATATATATATATATATATATATATATATATATATATATATATATATATATATATATATATATATATATATATATATATATAATATATATATATATATATATATATATATATATATATATATATATATATATATATATATATATATATATATGAAAAATATGTTACTTGGATCGTCTATGATATACTAGTGTTTATATGAGCGTCTCTGAGGGGACAAATGTTGTACACGGAATAATGGAGGTGTATAAATGAAGTAGGTTTGACTGGCTCGGTATAATTATATGCTGTGCGTTTAAATCAAACGTGAATGTAAACGAACTGTGTGGACTTCTTGGTCAGGCGATGTATCATCTGGAGTGTCCAATGCTGGAGGCCAGCTAGGCTCTGGCGACTGGTCCCTTGAAGAGACCAACGCTGGAGGCCAGACCAACTTACGCAACTGGTCTCTTACAGAAACCAACACTGGAGGTCAGCCAGGCTCAGGTAACTGGTCTCTTGGGAAAACTATCACCGGAGGCGAGCCAGGCTCAGAGGGCTTGGTCAACTGGGGGAGATCAACGCTGGAGATCAGTCAGGCTAAGTTGACGCGTCCCTCGAGGAGACCTACACTGGAGGCCAGCCCAGTACAGGCGATGGATTCCTAGGCGAGACAAAAGCTGAAGGCCAACCATTCTCAGTTGACTGCACCCTCGAGGAAACCATTGCTGGAGGCCATCCCAGCTCAGTAGGTAAGTCCCTGGGCAGGTCAGCTCACCTTTAGTGAGTGGTTTTCTGGATAGACCAACGCTGTAGGATTGCGACGCCTTGTTGTCAGGGTTGCAGTGCGAATAGTGAGTCACGAGGATGCCACAGTGCTGAAACCAACACAGGGCTGTAAAGCAGCTGCCCATGCAGCACGGGCATACAATAATAACATAAAAATCCACGATACAGGTTGGATTTGAACCCACTGCGAATGAGTCATAAAACTCCAAGCTAATGTATAAGCCACTCAGCCAGCTGGCTACAAAAAGATTCATCCAATTTGGTTTATTTATACACCATCGGGAGGTCAGCATGCGCCTCACTGTGACCACAGATGCAAGTTTTAACACATGAATCTTCCGCCAGCGTGGCTGTGGAGAACTCTAGCTCAAGTCCCCTGGAAGCCACCTTCACCACCCACGTAATCGTAATAATACGTCTGCAAACAAATCTTACCCGTACCGTGCTTTGTTTACAATCGTGTAATTACGATTTCATGAATCTAACATGTCAGATCAAAAAGCTCTGTTTAAAGTGGACTTTGTCAACAAGTTTAACTTAGTCAGATGAGATGCTGCTTTCAACGAAGTTTCTAGACATTTCACTTCCGTCTATCATTTCATCCAGCCGAATTATGGTAGTACTTCTAAAGTCCTGTTTGGGGAACATAAAATCGACTCATGCGAAAGTGTGCAACAAGGGACACCTCTCTCTCCTCTTCATTTATCTCTAGTCATCAAGGAAGTCACAGGAACACTGTCCAATTAACTAATATTTGGTTCTTAGAGCGTGATACCTGGCTGTCACTTCAACAATTTCTCCTAGGCGACATTGCAAAACTAAAGACATTGTTGAGAGCCTGTGCCTGTCTTTACACTCCACCAAATGCGCAATAGTTTCTACGAACCCACATATCATGGAGGATATTAGTGCTGTATTTCCAGGAACACGAATATCATTAATCTGATTATAGAAAATAAATCTAAGGCCTAGGATAATGGAAGGCAGGATGAAAAACATTGATACTTATGATGTCTTCTACCTACTCACCAGATGCCTGTTCCTTCCAAAACTTACCTACTTCATCAGATGATCCCAGCTTTCTACAGTCTCCAAACTCGAGGAATATTACTCCCCTCTAAAATCCATGCTAGAGAGAGTGCTGAATCTATCCCTTGTTGATGGACATTGGATGCAAACCTCACTCCCATTCAGGCTTGGGGAGTTGACTCCTCTATAGCCTCGGACGAACTAATAAAACAAATTCTTAAGGGTGACTTTGGGGACGTAGCAGGAATACGGGATCCAAGTTGCACCAGTGCCATAACGGAGTGGGAGACGCGCTGCTCCAGCAGCACAAACCTAGTTATGTTGCACAAAGTAACTATAGAAGTATACTCACATAGCATTAAGTCTAAGTTACGTCAGTATATTTATAATATGAATTTATACAATATTTCGGATTTAAATTTTAATTAACATTTTAAATGGATTTAAATTGTAAATTACTCTTGTAATTTTAGACTCTGAGGGACTGAACACATCGAAATTGCTTTCGTCTCTCTCCAGTATATTAATCAAATTTTTATTTGACTGAAGAAGCCTGGTGTGCAAGCGAAACTTTTCAACATTCGAGATATTTAAGTTTGCACATGTGTCCTATTTATTTACTTGTTGGTATTCGAAAATTTCCTTAACATAATGAAATAATAATTTACTACAATATCTTGGATTTACAGCTGTATTTTCTTAATATTGCATGCATACCTAATTATTAAGTTACCTGATAGTTAAGTAACCTAAAAGTTAAGTTAGATTAAATAAGAATAAATAAAGGTATTACTAATTAAATATAAAGAAACAGAAAAAAACTGGTGAGGACACGTGGCGGAGCAAAAAAAAAAAAAAAAAAAAGAAGAAGAAAATTGTTAATATTTGCAGGCAGGACGTCATGCACGAACATCAGTGGTGGTGTGAGAATAACCTGGATATTGACTCGTTATATTCAGACTGTTAATTCTTAGACGAGCCATTCTTCAGTAACCCGAGCTCCACAATGCACTCGTTCAATACAAAGGTGCCAGGCTTACTACTGTCTATACATATATATATATATATATAATTTTCTTTTTGGGGATTTTCTTTCTTTTTTGGGTCACCCTGCCTCGGTGGGAGACGGCCGACTTGTTGAAACAAAACAAAAAAAAATTATATATATATATATATATATGTATATATATATATATATATATATGGATGAGATTTTCGCCTTATAATCGGTGATACACACGTAACAACATGTATATATATATATATATATATATATATATATATATATATATATATATATATATATATATATATATATATATATATATATATATATATATATATATGCCACCTTTATATCAACAATGTATCTCTAAAATCTTCTGTGCCATATTATGTAATAAAATATTCCTATTGGTAAAAAAAAATAGTTTAAAAGATGGGGTGGTAGGGGAAGTGGAATATTCAAATGGCTTCAGGAAGAAATCCAAATATTCTTCCTTGAAGCCTTTTTATCCACTTCTCCGAGGCTATGGGTCCCACAATTTACACCAGAGGTGGACCCCATCCTATATATATATATATATATATATATATATATATATATATATATATATATATATATATATATATATATATATATATATATATATATATATATATATATATATATATATCCCACCGTATCCCACCGAGGCAGGGTGGCCCAAAAGGAAAAACGAAAGTTTCTCCTTTTACATTTAGTAATATATACAGGAGAAGGGGCTACCAGCCCCTTGCTCCTGGCATTTTAGTCGCCTCTTATAACACGCATAGCTTACGGAGGAATAATTCTGTTCCACTTCCCCATGGAGGTAAGAGGAAATCAACAAGGACAAGAACTAGAAAGTAAATAGGAGAAAACCCAGAGGGGTGCACACACACACACACACACACACACACACACACACACACACACACACACACACACACACACACACACACACACACACACACACACACACACACACACACACACACACACATATATATATATATATATATATATATATATATATATATATATATATATATATATATATATATATATATATATATATATATATATATATATATATGCAATAAGATCACAGTAAACAGGTGATTTCAAAATATGCAAAACAACCACTCTGAAAGAATAGAGAAATTCCAAGCGCTTTCGTGACTACTCACATTATCAAGGAACTATGAAAGTGAAGCATCCAAGGAAGCTATATAAGGGGTCCGGCCAGCACCTCACTATCAGATCCCACAACGGTTAAACACGTGACGCGCGGCGAGCCAACTTGGATAGGTCCTTTGCAAAACTCACCCCCAAACTATTCTACCCAAGAAAATTTAAAAATTATTTGTCCAGTGTATTATTAAATTCTTCCCAAATTCTATTAATTATAAATGGATCTAATTTATATAAACCAAAGGAAATATTCATATTATTGTCAAAACTGCTTTTTATGAAACAAGATTCAATTATATTCCTGTCGACCATGGACTTGCTAGATACTACTTTCTCAACTTTTTGAAAATCAATTGGATGGTTAAAATCTCTTACATGAATAAATAGAGCATTGGAATCTTGTCCAGTTCTAATGCTATATTTATGTTGTTTTAATCTTAGTTCGAGATTTTTACCAGTTTGACCGTAATAAACTTTATCGCAAATTTTACAAGGAATCTTATAGACACATCCATCAGCATTTTGGGGGGAATTCTTTATCAAAAGTTTTTTTACTGTATCAAGATTTTTGAATACAACTTTAATATTAAAAGTCTTAAGAAGAGAAGGCATATCAACCAAGTTTTCATGGTAAGGGAGAACCAACATATTTTTAGATGAATAAGGCTGGTTGCCCCTTTTTGGATTATAAAAAGTGTTTCTAGCAACTTTAAAAGATTTATCAATTACATTTCTTGGGTATTTTAAATCATTACCTATTTCATAAATTTTGGATATTTCCTCATCTATGAACTCAGGACTACAAATTCGTAAAGCTCTCAAAAACATTGATGAGAAAACAGACAGTTTGACTCTATCTTGATGCGAGGAATAATAGTGGACATAGGAACAGTTATTTGTAGGTTTTCTGTAAATTTTAAATTTGAATTCATTATTACCCTTAATAATTAAAACATCTAGAAAAGGCAATGAGTTATTTTCTTCAAACTCAACAGTAAAGTTTATAGAATGGGCTAAGCTATTTAATTTTCCAAGAAAATGGTGTATATCTACATTTTTGGGCATAAGACACAAAATATCATCAACATATCTGAACCATTTAGCTCTATTAGGGAGGATTGTGTTAAGCAACCTTGTTTCAAAAAATTCCATGTATAGGTTACTAAGAACAGGTGAAAGAGGATTTCCCATTGCCATACCAAACTTCTGAGTGTAAAACTTATCATTAAATACAAATTTTGCATCAACAATGCAAAGTTTAATAAGTTTAATGATAGTAGGAACTGGCAATGGTAAATCATAGTTAACGAGTTCTTCAGATAAGAAACTTAATAAATCATCAACAGGAACTTTCGTAAACAAGGAAGTAACATCAAAACTAACCATGTTAAAATCATTTAAGTCAGTCAAGGAGCTTAATTTATCAACCAAGTCTATGTTGTTTTTAACATTAAAGTTAGAAATTTTGCCAACAATAGGGCTCAAAATATCAACAAGCCATTTGGATAATTTATATGAAACTGACCCTATGGAGCTAATAATTGGTCTGACTGGATTCCCTGGTTTATGTGTTTTTATTAGTCCATACATGTAAGGTAAAGATGGATTAGTGGAAGTAAATTGTTTGACTAATTCATCTTTGCCTTTCAGTAGAAGTTTTATTGTTTTATTGAAATTGCTGTTAACGGTTTCTAGGGGATTTTTCCTAAGTTTAGAATAGGTTTCAGTATCATCTAAGAGATTATTCATTTTTTCTTGGTAATCATTTTCTTTCATAATTACTATTGCATTTATTTTGTCTGCTTTAGTAAGGCGCAAATTTTTATTGTTATTAAGTGTATCATAAGACTTAAAGAATCTTTGAGGGCAATTGGGAATGTTTGGTTTTAACATAGAGCTATATACCATTCCTTTACTAATATTAATTTCATCAGAGGATAAATCAGAAAATTTTTCAAAGTCACAAAGGCTTTTGCTCCTTGACTGACTTAAATGATTTTAACATGGTTAGTTTTGATGTTACTTCCTTGTTTACGAAAGTTCCTGTTGATGATTTATTAAGTTTCTTATCTGAAGAACTCGTTAACTATGATTTACCATTGCCAGTTCCTACTATCATTAAACTTATTAAACTTTGCATTGTTGATGCAAAATTTGTATTTAATGATAAGTTTTACACTCAGAAGTTTGGTATGGCAATGGGAAATCCTCTTTCACCTGTTCTTAGTAACCTATACATGGAATTTTTTGAAACAAGGTTGCTTAACACAATCCTCCCTAATAGAGCTAAATGGTTCAGATATGTTGATGATATTTTGTGTCTTATGCCCAAAAATGTAGATATACACCATTTTCTTGGAAAATTAAATAGCTTAGCCCATTCTATAAACTTTACTGTTGAGTTTGAAGAAAATAACTCATTGCCTTTTCTAGATGTTTTAATTATTAAGGGTAATAATGAATTCAAATTTAAAATTTACAGAAAACCTACAAATAACTGTTCCTATGTCCACTATTATTCCTCGCATCAAGATAGAGTCAAACTGTCTGTTTTCTCATCAATGTTTTTGAGAGCTTTACGAATTTGTAGTCCTGAGTTCATAGATGAGGAAATATCCAAAATTTATGAAATAGGTAATGATTTAAAATACCCAAGAAATGTAATTGATAAATCTTTTAAAGTTGCTAGAAACACTTTTTATAATCCAAAAAGGGGCAACCAGCCTTATTCAACTAAAAATATGTTGGTTCTCCCTTACCATGAAAACTTGGTTGATATGCCTTCTCTTCTTAAGACTTTTAATATTAAAGTTGTATTCAAAAATCTTGATACAGTAAAAAACTTTTGATAAAGAATTCCCCCCAAAATGCTGATGGATGTGTCTATAAGATTCCTTGTAAAATTTGCGATAAAGTTTATTACGGTCAAACTGGTAAAAATCTCGAACTAAGATTAAAACAACATAAATATAGCATTAGAACTGGACAAGATTCCAATGCTCTATTTATTCATGTAAGAGATTTTAACCATCCAATTGATTTTCAAAAAGTTGAGAAAGTAGTATCTAGCAAGTCCATGGTCGACAGGAATATAATTGAATCTTGTTTCATAAAAAGCAGTTTTGACAATAATATGAATATTTCCTTTGGTTTATATAAATTAGATCCATTTATAATTAATAGAATTTGGGAAGAATTTAATAATACACTGGACAAATAATTTTTAAATTTTCTTGGGTAGAATAGTTGGGGGTGAGTTTTGCAAAGGACCTATCCAAGTTGGCTCGCCGCGCGTCACGTGTTTAACCGTTGTGGGATCTGATAGTGAGGTGCTGGCCGGACCCCTTATATAGCTTCCTTGG